>NC_051861.1:84713473-84805793 GCF_015732765.1 Culex quinquefasciatus | reverse complement strand
TGATAGGGGCCTTTGAGAAGTTGCGAAGCGAGGAAAGATAGCACCCACTCATCTTCCACGGCTCGTGGATGTATCTTCTGGAGGTCCTGGTCAATAACGGAGTAGCAACTGCGGGTGGGCACCTATGCTTATGCTTATGCTTTATGGACCGCTCTAAAGATAATGCACTTCTCTTTGGCATTATTTTCGTAACAATTTTCAATGATTGTTATTGTCATGATTGTATCAAGCTCGAACAACGACTCAAAACAAAAAAGTTGTTGACACTCTGCCATTTGCAAAGGGCGCATCTTTTATTTACCATTCGCTTTCAAGTAATGAAAACAACGCCGCAATCAACTCGAGTCAAACCAAATTGAATTCTCTTGTGTTTTAAGCATTAAAATGGTACAAGGCAACAAAGACTTCAACGTGCGACTCATTTCCCTGGTCAAAGCCCATCCCATAATTTGGAACCGGAATGATCAGCACTACCGCAGCACGCGTAACCGCAGAGAGAACCATCTGGTCGAGATTTGGAAGCATATCGCCAGCGAAATCGGCCAAGGAAGTGAGTAGATTTTATTGTTCTCTAGTGCCTGAACTTGAATGAATACCGCCTCAAAATTGTTTCCAGTGACCCCCGATATGTGCAGCGCCAAGTGGAGCAACCTCCGGGGGAACTACAGCCGGTACCTGCGCAACATTGCGGTCGGAAATCCCGGCAAGTTCTTCATGTCCGAGGAGATGAAGTTTCTGTTGCCCCACATGGACGTGAAGCTGCCGGAGGAGACCGCACCCGGCAACGAAACCGAGGAAAACAGCGTTAACGGTCAGGATTGCGCGGAAGCGATGGAGGAGGAAGATTCCGAGGGAAGCGGGAGTGGGCCTACCGGCGCTAAAACCTTCCGACAGTGTAAGCACCTGGTGGTGGACTCGCAGAATACGGATGCGGTTTTCCTGCTGAGCTTGCTACCAGATTTGGGCCGCATGAGCCCCGCCCAGAAGCGACTGTTCAAGCAGGGAGCCCTCGAGTTGTGCCAGCTAATCTTGGATTAGGGGGTGGTCACTTGAATTGTAGAAGATTAATGTTAATTTTTAAGAAATGTATAAAACATAAATGTTTTTAATCAAGAAAACATAAAATTTTGTATTTACTACTCAGTGAACAAGTTTTGAAAATTCTCTCCCATATTTTGAGTTACGTAGTAAAATCACACGCCTTTAGGATTCTTAATCTTTTGGGCAAAAATAGTTTTAACCGGCTGAAATTTTTATTTATTTTTTTTTTTTTCTAAATTCAGACTAATACAACCTTGAACGTTTGGCAGATAAAGCCAGATGAAAGTTATGTTTTGTTTTGATTTTTATTTTTGTGTCCTTGTTTTCATCGCTTTTTTCGTAACATAAACATATCGGTGAAAGTGTCAATATTCAATCATATTTTAGGATTAGTTTCATTATTTAGGAAGTTATGCTTCGCCTCAGATAGTTTTCCGCCAATGATATTTTAACAGTATTTTTTTACGAAATCAGAACCTTTTATTTTCAAAATGGACGCACAAATAAAACGAGCGAGATACCTTTCCTCGAAGGAGTTCAGCGTGCTCTTCGCCCAAACTGTGCACATCTTCCCGAGCATCTGGAACCGGAGCCTGCGCGAGAACCGGAGCCTAATAGTGGTTAATTTAGCCTGGGAGAAGATTGCTAATATTCTTGGCAACGGCTGTAAGTAATAGAACAATATTGACCAAAACGTTAACTTGTGTTAATGAATTTGGTTGGAATTTGAAAGCATTGTTTCCGAAATCGGTGACAGCTGGACCAAAAATTGTTTACTTCCAGTAACGGCCAAGCAATGCCAGCAAAAGTGGCGTTCGATGCGGAACAACTACACGGCCCAGCTCCGAATGGCGGCCCGCGACGGGACCGACCTCGTGTTCTTGAACGGCGCCATGGACTTTGTCCGTCCGTTCACGATTTCCGGCCTGGGTTATCCTGCTGGCAACGGTAACGATTCAAGCAGCGACTGCGAAGTGGTCGAAGAGGAGGAGGAGACGATGGTTAGTTCCGGTGTCAATAAGCCGGATGACGAACCGCAGGTCACGACGACGAATGGTGACGGCAAGGTAGTGCTTGAAGATGCTCCGGCAGCTTGTCAGCACGTTCAGATAGATAGCTCCGACGGAGATGCGCTGTTCCTGCTGAGCGTGCTGCCGGAAATGGAAGCAATGAACGAGGACCAGAAGCGAGCCTTTAAGAACACCGTGCAGGCATTGGGCAAGCAGTTTCGAGATTGATAGGTTATGAGAAGAGTTTAGAGTTAAAGTGGTTAAAGGTTACAAATAAAAGACTCAACATTTTAAGTAAATTTGAGTAATTTAATTCTTTAAAAAAAAAATAAAGAACTAAACCAAACAGAGCTCGTGTTATCAGACGACAGTGATTTTGAGGGGTTCCTTCGGCCAGAATCGTTCTGCGCAGACTCGACCCTGGCACTGTATCGCACCCTCGTCCTTTATCAACCATCCCTGCGTGAGTCCTTTTTCGTAACAATCATTCAACTACGTGCCAACAGGAAGCTTCCCAGAACCATGTCCGCCAAAAAAATCGAAACATTCCTCAAAAACACAGCATTCATGACCGAATTTATACCGCACGTGCAATCCTTCCCATGTCTGTGGGACAAAGACTTTGAAGAATCCCGCAGCCGTTTTTCGCGACAACAAGCCTGGGTGCAAATTTCGGACAAAATCGGACCGGAAAAGCGTAAGTACAATAAGTCCTGACAAAAACAGGGGCTGAACTTCCGCTCTTTTCCACCCACAGTCACCGCCAAAGAGTGCCAAGCGCTGTGGACCAAGCTGCGGATCTGCTACACCGTACACCTGCGCCATCTGTCCCGCGGACGCACCAGCCGATTCAAGCTGGCCAAGCCGCTGGAGTTTTTGGGCCCGTTTGTGGACATTCAGCTGAGGAAGCCGGTTAAAAGCGCGAAGGTGCTGCCTGTGGCGGACGAGGGAGATTCCGACGAGGATGATCCGCCACCGGTCGCGGAGAACGGCGTGACCGAAGAGGACTGCCTGATCGAGTACTGCCCGGAGGTGGATGGAGAGGAGGAGCAGGTTGACGGCTTGCAGAACATTGCGGATCAGACGATTGTGGTGTACGTGTTGTTTCCGGAAGCAGCGTGCTGAAGGCGTGCCAAATATTTGTCATTTACTTTTAGTGTGTAATTTTAGTAAAGAATTTTTAAATACTTTTGATTGAAAAAAAGTTTTTGTTAAAAAAAAGTCAAGCAAGCGACGACCGAAAAGTGAACATCCAAGGGGTGGAGCCTAAAGGAGGCGTGGCCTGCTGCCTATAAAGTGAGCTGTCACTTGCGATCTCTGAATCATTGGCACTGCGAGCGTCAAGTTTGAAAAGCATCGTACAACAAAAACTCGTAAACAAGTGTTTCCGTTTTCGTTGAAAAATATCAATCAAAATCAGAAAATAAATCCGATGCATCAAGTGATTTGTTAACATTTGTTGGCAACCTCCGCAAACGTCAAACCATACAAATTTGTCGGCGAATCTTTTCCGATATTTTGCATCTCGCATAAGTCAATTGGGTATTAAAGCCCTATGTCAATTTTTATGTACAACGGTAAAAAACACAATTAAAAACCATTTCTGATCACTTTTTTTTTCATTTTAATGCAATTTTTTTTTTCGATGGATCAACTATGGTCCCCTTGGAACGGGCTGTCAAGTAGGAGCTTTTCTGTCAAGAAGGACCGCAAGCTCGACCGCGAGGTTAATTTTTCAAAATTGATTTAAAAATCCATTTTAAACTCTTTGTGGTCGTACAAAGGGTCATTGTACTCAGAAAAAAAGCTTTATCGCTGAAAACAATAATATCAGCAATCTAAGCTTCATTTTAGGACCCAATTCTTTATGTAAACTAATGTCAAAAAGATAAACAATGACTTTTAAGACCCGCCGTTTGACATCCATGATTTTTAAAACCCGCCAAACTAATCGTAGCAAACTAGGCGTTGTCAGGTTATTTTTTAGTTGTTTGGAAATTTTCGTTTGGTGGAACTTCCTGAGTTTGGTTCAAGTTTGGTATTTAATAAATTGATCTTTAGTTATTTTATCTTAAATCGGCATAATCTAACCACGTCCTCCCCAGGTTTGAAAATACTTTCGCTTCAAATCGTTGGAACGTCCGGATCATGTTTAAAACGGCCCTGTAACCGCCTCCGGTTAACTGACGGAGAACGCAAACGACGTTCGCTTCCCTGATGCTGAAGAGCTTCGTTCCGACATCAGCGCCACGGTTTTGTGAGCGGTAGAAACGGATATTTGTTCCGAATTCAGTAATTCAGTTCGGGATTTTGGTAGGACCGGTTGATTCGGTTTGAGAACCGGTGCAAGGCTGAAAGTTTCGATATCCGTTGGAGTTTAGATGATGGCAGCCAAAAAAATCGCATATGAAGTGGCTTAGACCTTTGGAGAAGGTAGCAAGATGTATATTAAAAAAAATTGTTGAGTTGTACGTCAAGATTCGATAAATAGAGTCAATTGTTTTAAATAAAACCGTATTTATTTGTTTTCTTTGAATTCAATAAAATTGAAGGGGTTTTTCATGGTTTTTATTTTTATATTTGTTGTGTTTTTTTTTTGAACAGGGGATCGATCTTCAAACTACTATTCATCGATATACTGTTGATAAAGTCGTCCGGATCTTGACTGCACTGTAAATTTCCAATAAAAGATTCCGGAACATTTTCTTCTGCCCCTCGCAAGCTGTGTTTATAGCCTCGTACTCTTCGAATTGACCATGTTCTTAGTGTTTAGTGCTGAGAGTAACTGTCCAAACCATTGCCGTGCAAGTTACATTCAAAATACTTTTTTCAGCAGGGTGAAACTGCAAAGATACTAGTTATTTTATCACACGCCAAACCCTTCAGGGTTTGATAAAATACAAAGTGAACTCCTACAAACCTTTTCCAACTCAAATCCAGGTTTAGACCGTTAGAATTAAGCTTTAGGAAATCGTGACAATGGATTCGCAGTTGATGTAAACAGAAAATATTTGACAATATTTTTAGTTCCATCGCAACCAAGTAAGTTTGCTGCGATTTGTTTGGCGGGTTTGAAAAATCATGCATGTCAAACGGCGGGTTTTAAAATTCATTGTTTATGTTTTTGACATTAGTTTACATAAAGAATTGATCTAGGTGATTTGACATTAACCGCTGAGCATATCGGTAAATCATCGGAATTAGCATAAAAGACACTTGAAACAAATAAACGAATTCTTTTGAGCAGCGGATTAGATTTTTACTTGAAATTGACAAAAAAATAATCATAATGAATGGTCAGTCTTTATTATCTCGCCAAATTAAATTAGTCAAAATTCAAACTAATCTTAATTCTCCTCCATGATATCAAAGGTCAGATTCATGACGCCCGCCTTAAACTTCCGCTTCTGCCGTTCGTTCATGTTCTTAAAATCGGGCAGCAAACTCAGCAGAAACATCACATCACAGTCCCGTTGCATACTGTTCGGATCAAAGTCGATTGACACCGAACTGTTGCTGAACCGGACTTCATCGCTTCGACTCGAGGACGTCGCCGGATATGAGCTGGACGCCGGCTCCGGTTCTTGAACCGTTCGAGATCGCTTTCGCGACTCTTTCCTCTCCGGTTGAGGTGTCTCCATCGGCACTGGCGATGGTCGCTTCCGTGCCGTAGGTCTCGCCTCACTGACCGGTTCTACGAGCAGAGATTCCTCCTCGATGCAGGTAGGTTTCAGGTCGAGTTCACCCTCGTCGGACGATTCGATGATTTCCACCTCGCCGAGTGTGATCGACGGCGTAAAGAGGTGACTGTTGTCCGAAACATCGCCGGGTTCCGTTCCGATCTGTTCGAACTGGGCATCGGTGAGGCAGAGGCGGTTCTTCATAAAGGGAAGCACGAACCGTAGCGCACTGGCCAGGTAGTACGGCGTGACTGTGCTGTCCTCGGAGTACGCCTTGATGTACTTTGTGAACCGTCCGCGGATGTTCCGCCAGCGGGCTTTGCAGTCCTGTATGGTAGCTGAAACGAACGGTTTGAGTATTTTGACTTTAGTTGACTTGTGCTGGGAAGTTACCTCCGATTCCGAGCTCATCGACCACCTGCTGCCACCCTGCATCGACCTTTTCCGCTATGGCGTAGTCCGGGTGGGTTGTGTCGTAGATCCACGGATAGCACTCAATCAGCGCCACGAACTTGTAGTTGACCCGGGGATCGTCAAACGAAGTCATTTTCTTTCTCTTGTCAATAGGACGTAACCTTAGATGTAAACAAGGTGATTTTATTCAAATAATTATTACAAGAATACGCTTTTACAACAAACTCAGTCAGAATTTAGTTGAAGACAAACTGACGCAACTGGAAGAAGAGCTCTCCAGTGAAGATCTGCACTCAAAGCGCGCTGGTAGTGGTGTTGTTAAGGCACGATAGGCAGCAGTATTTTGTTTGTACCTGTGCTTTGTTCTGTTCATTCGTAATAACAAACGCGCGTTCTCGTTTGACAGTTCCTCTGACGTTTTTGGCATTTTGTTTATAACTGTGTAGTTTCAAACAGAAGGGACAAAAACAAACCGGTAGCGTCCAAACAACTGACCATGGCCTCCCACGATCCGGACTTTGACTTCATGTTCGTAACGCTGGTTCAAAGCTTCCCGAGTTTGTGGGACACGAGCACGGCCGAATACTGGGACGCCGACCAGCAGGAGAGTGCGTGGCAGGAACTGGCCGCGGACATTGGTGATGGATGTAAGTAGGACTCCACAGAGTTCATGACCCCGTAACTAATCCGTATATTGCGCTCGTTGTAGATACCGTCGCGCAATGCAAATCCACGTGGACCACGATGCGGGATGCCTTCGCCAAATACCGCCATGAGTTGGCAGAAGGGACAAATCCGGAGAAGTACCCACTGGCCGATTCGATGGAGTTCCTGGTTCCGTTTATGAAAGTTGAAAACGGCGACGCGGAAGTCAAAACCGAACCATCCGTGGTAGGTAACGGGGAATCGTCGGATCCTGGCGCCGGTCACATGGGCAGGGTGGCCATTGCGGCGGCCGCCGCCTTGCAGTCCGGCTCAACGATCGTCACCAACGTGGTCGACGAAAGCTGTACGCACAACGTGACCGTAACGGTGGCGGATCGTCCACTGTCGGCGATGCAGGATCCGACCAGTAGTAGTAGCTACGCGGACGAGGACTACACGATGGAGGACGATTCGAACAGCTGCAGTCACATGGCGGTGAATGCCAAGGACGGAGACGCGCTGTTTTTGCTGAGCTTGCTTCCGGACATGAAGCAGATGAACGATCAGCAGAAAAGTAAGTTCAAGGCAAAGTTGCTCACATTGAGTGGGAACATACTGACGGCCAAACCGGGACCGTCTTTACTCCGAGCGGCGTTAGATACGTAAGATTTTGAGATATTATTAAAATGTAAGCGTTTCTTTAACATGGAAATTACACTCAAAAATTCGATTATTCCAGAAGAATGTTTATAAGTTCACATCAAATGTTCAAAATCTGAATTTCTAATAATAAAAAGAATTTCTCAAGATTAAAAAAACATTCTAAAATACAAACTTTCAACCCGATTTATTCACTTCCCTACTTCCGCAAACAACTCTGCACAGCCTTTTTCGCGCCCACCATGAACGCGCTCTTCCGCTTCGCGTCCATCCGTGCCATATCCTGCACGAATCGTAGCAAAAACAGCACATCCTCATCGCTTTCGTCGTACCGGAGGTACCTGAACCGCTCGACAATCGCTGCTGGTGCGTTCAACCCGCGCTCTTCCCCTTGGCAAAGCTTCTTCCGAGGAGGCCCAGCTCGCTTCGCCCGCAGGAAGGGATTCAGAAAGGCCAGATGTGCCTCGATGCCGACCGGTTTCATCCGGGTTCCGTCCAGCAGAAAGCGGGAGTACCGCTCTCGGAACCTGGTCCACCGGGTTTGACACCAATCAACTGAAATAGAAGAAGTTGAATTCGGAACTAATAACAAAGAAGTATCACTTACTAGATGTCCCCATTCGGTTGGCAACGTCCTCCCAAGCCGCCGGCTTGGAACCATCCCGTTGTCCGTTGTAAAGACACCCATGCTCGCGGATGACACCCACCAACCGCACGTTGTACTCCAGACTATTCTCCGGAGTTTCACGCCAAAACTTCAAGTAGGGCTCCAGAAACTCCAGGTAAGACTCAATCCCGTACGGTTTAATTTTAACCCCATTCTTCAAGAACATCGTGTACCGATGTCTCAAATTCCGCCACTGCACCTTAAGTTCTGCCCAGGACGACGCCTTTCCGGCACCTCCGATCGCTTCCGCCACCTGTTGCCAAATCGGATCGAGCTTGCTGTTCGAGTAGGCGCCATCGTACAACACCGGATGGTGCCGCACGATGCTGGCCAGCCTTGCGTAGTACTCCAAGCTGTCGGCTAGGGTACCGCTCGCGGTAGTTTCCTCCGCGGATGGTTCCAGCTTTACGTCCGGGATCAGAAAGTCTAGATGCGGCTCAATTCCGGCGGGTTTCATGCGGCTGCCGTTGCGTATGAAATCTGTGTAGCGGCACCGCATGGTTTGCCAGCGGGCTTTGCATTCTTTGGGCGTTGCTGGAATTGTGGGTGATTGTTAGTTTTCTAGCATATAATTAAATTAAACTTCAAAAAAAAATTATTCAGTCTTCGATATTCGACTAAAGTCTTCATTTTAAAAAAATGTTGCAGGTGTTGCATGATCAGTATTCAAAAAGTAACACCAAGCTGATAATGGTTACCCTCCAACATCCCTGCTTAATCGCAGCTCGATCCGGAACGCTTCTTTAGTGTGGATTAAGATCAGCTTGAATATCCCTCTTGAATCTCCCCACAAAATAAATTGCACCGGATTTTGACATCGTTACTCGTTTGAGTTCACAAGGCTCTTCAGCAATCCTGAACCGATCAATCGTCAGTCAGCCATGCCAAAACGAATCAGATGATTCGCGTTGTACTTCAGATCAGGTCTCCCCAGTTTCTCAGTAACGGGTTACGTACAGATCGCTTGAATCACAGCAGGTCATTTATTCCCGAGGATCGGTCAACATCTAATATATAATACATATCATGTAACTGACAAGTGCTACTTGGTCCAAGCGGGTCTTATAGTTCTTAAACCTGGCGCTGTACTCGGAGAAAATGTGCCGCAGCTCAGCCGAACTGTAGAGCCAGTGCTTCCTTTGCTGCTTCCTGCGGGTCGAGAGCGATCCTTCGTTTTCCGTCCGGGACTGCACCCGGCAGCGGAGGGAACTCCGTCGGAGTGAACACCGGAACTGCTGGAATCTGCTTCTCCGCTTTCCGTACGGTCTATGGGTTTGGTTTCGACGCCTGCACGCTTGGGGCAACTTAGACTTTGCACTCGTCCGTCTTGTAGGGACCTCCACAGTTGTCGCACATCCCCTTGATGTGACAGTTTCTAGTTCCATGACCCAGCTACAAGCAGTTCCTGCACTGCGTCACGTTCGGTCGCTTGTTCCGGTACCCCTTGAAGAACGTAACAATAGGTAACAATGTACGGGGTTTCCTCCGACGAGGCTAACTCTTATTTTTTTTTATGGCGGCACCTCTAAATCATCCAGTCTGTGCGATTCCTTTAGGTTTTTCTTGACGTACACTCAAACCCCGATGGTTTGACACCAACTGTTGTCAAACGAACGGGGTCACTTTTTAGTTTGACACCCCTTTTACACGGACTTCACACAAACTACAAAACGTTTGTTTTGATTGTGTGCGTGAGCGCCGTGTAAAAAGTGACAGTTCGTCACTTTTTAGTTTGACTTTGACCAACCAACGGGGTACAAAAAACGAAAAAGTGTCAAACGAAAAAGTGACCAACCACCGGGGGTTGAGTGTATTCAGGTGAAGCCGATGGAATTCCTCTGACAACGACGCGGAGTTGCCGCTTGCTTCGTTTCTCGTAGGTATAAAACTCCACTTTGTTCGCAAACAAGTGGGCCGGCGCGGTTTCGAAACGTTCCTTGGAGAGACACAGCATTTTGATCCCAAACGGAGTCAGCTTGTAACTTGGTCTGCCCTTCAATGTGGTTAAGTCAGCCCCCTGGCACCACTGTAAATGCCTAGAACGTTTGACAGTTACCAAAACCTCGAAGAGCCCACGCATCAGTATGTGTGAAGAGCCCACCATAAACAATGCATTGGATAGAGTTTGAGCATTAGTATGTGTGAAGAGCCCATCATAAACAAAGCTTTGGATGAAGTAGTATTGGTGTCTTCTGATTGTTTACATAAAAATAGGGAAATGGCGCGCTTAATCAAAGATAATAATTTTGTGATAAAATTATTACAAAATTTGATTCAAGTGGTCACGCGAGTGGTCCTGTGTATCTTGGGCATATTTCCGGACGTTTATCGTGTGTGTATGAGGCCGGAAACCAAGGAGCTCTTGAATCGGCCGGCTGGCTGGCTGCAGCCGGAGAAGCAGAGTAAAATTTTACCTCTTCCGAAAATCGGTACCGGCCGGGTTGCTGTTTTTTCGGAGCAAGAATCCGACCGAAAGCTGCTTTGAATCGTGGAGTAAGTAAAGAACCTTCAACAATAGCAATGGAGGATAAACCATATTAAAGGAAAAAATCCGAATCGACCGGGAAAATCGGGGACCGAGGATCGACAATTGTTCACCCCACTTTGTTTATTTTTCAAAATCTGACAGTAGACACCTTCGTTTTCTTCTTTGTTTTCTTGGTGTTCGTCATCGAATATTTTGGTTTCATAAACATGGCGGCAGTGACAGGGGGCTGGGTTAAGTAGACGCTTGTGCGCTAACATAACTTCAGTGACATACCTACATTGCCGATATCGTTGGCCACCTTGATCCAGAGCCGATTCAGAACCACAGGTTTAACGTTGTAGTACGTTCCGTCGAACTTATAGATATGTTTCTTCACCGCTGTCACAAAACTGGCCACTTGTTGCAGTTCGGACGTTTTTTCCTCGTTAGTTGTTGACATTTTTGAGGCGGAAAGCGGCGAAACGTTCCCAACTTGTTTTGTTTTTGTTGTTTGGAGATCTTCTCAGCTGTTTTATTTGTTCATCCTAAAAACGGTCAGATTTGGAATGAATGAATTTTCGAACAAGAAGTTTATTCAACTCATGAAACCATGCACGCACACTTTAAATTAGTTTTAGTTATTTTCAATTTTATTGCGCTTTAAAACAAAGTTGCCGTATAATTAATTTACATCTAGATTTTCTGCATATCACGTCAGTCAGTCAGTCAGTCGCGTCATCGCCGAGAATCTCCCGGGCTGTCTTAACCGCCCCAATCCGGAAGCGTCTCTTCTGCGCCTCGTTCATGCTTGCCATGTCCGGCAGAAAGTTCAACAGATGCATCGTATCGTTGTCCCGGATATCGATTTGCAGGGCCTGGCACTGCCGACCAAAGGTGACCAACAGGCCAGCTCGCCGCTTCGCTTCCGTCATGTGGGTTTCTTCGGCAGGCCGTTTATACATCACGTACGGCTTTAGGAACTCTAGCCGTTGAATTAAGGCGGGATTTTTCAACTGAAACGTTGTGCCCTTCAGATGAAGTTTCAAATTTTTGCGCAGTTTTCGCCATCGGTATCGGCAATCGCTGGCAGTTGCTAGGGTTTTGAAATAGATCAAATGTGGGCCATGAATAAATTATTCGGCAACTTACCTCCGTTTCCTAACGTTTTAGCCACATTCTGCCAATTAGTTTCAAAGATTGCAGGATTGAATTTGGTTCCATCGTACAGGATAGGATAATCTCGGACGACGTCAATCAGCTTGTACAGAAACTTGTCGTCTTCGCTCTCCTTCAAGGGTGGCGGCGGTTTTTGTGAAATTTGTGGTTGCACATTCACGTACTCGTTCAAAAATTCGAGATGCTGTTTCATTCCGTTTGGTGTCATTGGAGTTCCCATTCTCAGGGAGTTGGTGTATTTGTTTCGCAGTCTCAACCATCTGGTTTGGCATTGTGTGCCAGTTGCTGAAACATAACGAAATAATTCACAATTCTCGTGTGTGCTGAAAGTTGTTACATACTTCCATCTTCCATATCCGTTGCAATCTGCTCCCAAATGGATGCCCTAAGTTGCTTGCCACGTTTGTTGTACAGGCAAGGGTGCTCTCGAACTAAACCTGTTAGCTTTATCAAGTACTTCAAACTATTCATCGGATCAAGTGCCCTTTCTTCGGTGGTTTGCAGCTGCTTCATAAACGGAAGCAGAAAGCTCAAATGCGGAGCCAGTGCACTGTTGGGTGATGGCGAAGTACGGCCTAGGGACAGGCTAAACTCCTTTTTCAAGTTGCTCCACTTGATTTGGCAGTCCTTGGGGGTTGCTGGAATTTAAACCGTGAAGTTGTTTAATGTTGAAAAGTTAACCACACATGTTTTTGAACATCTTGGTAGACCAAAGTTAACTACACAAAAGGTAGCGATCTGTCAAACGTAACATTACCTTCCTGTCCTATTCGCTTCGCAACCAAGCCCCAGGCAAATTGCCTTTTTCTGTAGTGGATCGTTCCGTCGTACAAAATCGGATACTGTTTGACGATTCCTGCGAGCATCACGGTGTTGCCAAAACTCCACTCCATTTCGACTGTGTCTTTTTATTTAATTATTAACAAAAATTATAAGAAAAATTACACTTGAAAAATTGTAAACAAAACTGATCGAAACAAAAACGCCCGTTCAACAAATTTCCCTGAACCATCCTGCAGGTTCATTCAATGAATTTTCGAACTCAAATGCAAACTAAGTTGCACGGTAAATTAGAGTCAGTTACATTCTTACCAAATTCGAGTGTCAGATGAACCCAAAGATAAACCTCGTGATTTTGAAAGATCTTTTTATACCTTTTCGGACCAGCTTATGGAGAAAACCAGTGTAAAAAAATAAATTGGTTTATTTAACAACTTTACGTCTCACCACACCATCCAAAACCGCGCGGGATGCCTTTACCGCACCAATTCTGAATTGCCTTTTTTGTGATTCACTCATCTTTGTCATTAATTCCAGAAACGTAAGCAAAAACTGGGCATCCGGATCCGACTCATCGACGTGCAGACGATCCACCCTCCGGCCTGTAGCGGGAACTGCCTTCCCTACAGGCCGGACAAGCTGTTCAGCTGACGCTGGGAGCGGTCTTTTCGGCGCGAAGCCCGCTATAAACGCGTTCAAAAATGTCAGGTGGCCTTCAATTCCGCACGGTACCATTTTGCTTCCGGTTTTCAGATGCCGCTCGTACTTGCCCCGCATCCACGCCCACTTGGTAATGTATGTTTCGACCGAAAATACGTTCCCCAAGCGCTGCGCTACCTCGTTCCAGAGCACAACATTTTGCCCAGACTGAGTGCCGTCGTACAGTGCGGGATATTGCTGGACTGTTTCTATCAATTCTCTTGCTAAACTAAATTCTATGTTCTCAACCGGTTCTTCTATAAACGGCCTTAAGAAGGCAAGGTACGGTGCGATTCCCTTTGGCTTTGCAATATATCCTTTTTGCAAGTGGAACTTGTAATAATAATGAATCTTCTTCCACGTTAGCATGCTGCTTTCTGCAGTTGCTAAAACATAATGAATGTTACTTAATATTTCCTAAATTCATGACAAACTAAGCTCACCTCCACCTCCGAGTTTGGCCGCAACCGCTTCCCAAGCCTCGGGTCTTGCTAAAGCATTACTTCCATCGTACAAGTAAGGATACTGCCGTACGTAGTTCACCAGCTTGATTGCGTACTCCAAACTATCTTCAGGTTTGATATCTTTCGGTTCTTTCGGTTTGATGTCCATGTGCGGGTTCAGAAAGCTTAGTTTATCGTGAATCCCGGGAACTTGCATGCGGTACCCGACCCGGAGATATCTGCCATGAGCGCATCGTATAACTCTCCAGCGGTCCTTGAGACTTGCGACATGTTCTAAAATGTGTACAATACGGTTAGAAAAACTGTGTACAGTTTGAAAGGGGGCCTACCTTCCACACCAAGGTCTTTGGCTACTTCCACCCATGCTGCTGCGTATTGTTCACGCCTTTTCGAAAAGTTTAGCGCGTCGGAAAACAAAATTGGACGTTTCCGAACTGCCTCTATTAAGGCATACGTAAACTCAGCACTCGTGTCCATCGAGTTGCTGTTTGTTATTGATGTTTTATAACAGAGTGATGAACAAACACTTATTTAAGTAACTTATTAAAAGTTTAATTTGTTTGATCCTGAAATCTAAATAACTTGCTGCTGGCGTCTTTTTACCGAACGACCATTGTTGACATTAAAATGTAAACAAAGTCTATATTATTATGGTCCGTTTTGTTTACCACTTTCCAAATTCATCTGAGTTCGCATTCACCAAATGAATATTGTACACTGTAAATTTTAACTAAAAATCGTGTCGTTTTCCCATCTTCAACTGATGATTGTTGAAATATTTCAACCAAAGAAAAACAAAAACAAAAGAAGAAAAAACGCCAAAATGAAAGAAATTCTACAGTCAAATTAAGTGTAAAACTTTTAGATCAGTTAGCAATGAGATTTTGAAAAACTGTAGCAGTAAAAGATTTCATTTTCAAAACAAGAAAAAAACTTTCAATGTAGCAAATTTTTACCACCTTTTATTTCAACATTAAGTTACTTTTGTCATTACAGTAATATTTTTTTGTGTGTAAATACAAACTAAAAACGTTGCTTAATCCACCTTTAGGTGATTGGTGCCTTCCTCACATACATATAGTAAATATCTTCACCCAGAATTGCATCATTCCCCCTTAACATCAGATGTTTAACAAATTAAGCTTCAATACTCATTTCTTTCGATAGGGTTTTCAGATCTTCAATCCTTTCGGCTCATCGGTAAGGTCTTTTGATAACTTATCCAACGATAGTTCGCATGATAAATCCGGACAACGTTTTCATCAAAATATCTGAGATCCGGCCTCTAAAAAGTGTATAAACAACACTAAAGTGCATATAACTTGGTTATCAGAACTTTGATGTGTAGGCTCAACTGACGACGGGTCGCATGATGGACCCGGACATCATTTTAGTCGAAATAACTGAGATCCGGCCTCTGAAAAGAGTATAAATGCCACTTAAGTGCTAATACCTTTTGATAGGATAATTAGATCTTCTATGTTTTAGGCTCATTGGAAAGGTCTTTCAAATACCTTTCTAAAAATGTATATCATGACGGGACCACCCTTTTTGCAATCTTCCGGACTTTTGTTAAAAGACGGATCGAATGAGACCAACACGGTCCAAATCAGTTCAGCCATTCTGGAGATAATCGTGTGCATATTTTTCGGTGCACAGACTCACATCCAGACACACGCACAGACATTTGTTCAGAATTTGATTCTGAGTCGATAGGTATACGTGAAGGTGGGTCTACGAGGTCGAATAAAGAAGTTCATTTTTCGAGTGATTTTATAGCCTTTCCTCATTTAGGTGAGGAAGGCAAAAAGTCTCAAACGGAAAAGTGACCAACCACCGCACTATGGTACATTGGGTGGCCAAGTTTCAAAAAAGTTACCTTCTCCAAATATTTTTTGGTATTTTTTCTCGAAAGTAAACATTCTAACTAAGAAAAATCCAAATTTTCAAAGCTCTAAGTTTGTTCATTACGGAGATCAAAAGCTGAAAGTAAAAAAAAATGAGTAAAAAACTAGCGTTTTTCGTAAGAAAGGCTGGTTGTTTAATTTTAACATAGCTCAGCCATTTTAAATATTTTATTAGGACAGTTATACATCGTTGGAAAGGTAATGAGATAAGCTTTGAAACTATTAATAGATAAAATGTTGTTTCCAAACCAAAAAGTGAAGTTTTCATCGAACAACTGAAGCATTTTTTTTGACAAAACTTATTTTTTTGTGTTTGTTAATCGAGTACTTTTTTTGCTAACCGATGAAACTAAGATCACTTGAAAGATTGGATCATAATCTAACATTGCTGAAATTTCCAGCCTGCGATTTTTTGCGTTTTCGGAGATATGCCATTTTGAACATTTACGTTTTATCAAAATTTGCTGCAATCTACATATGCGCCCGTTTATTTCACTTGCTTTGCTACCTTTTTCGTGGGCATCGTCGCTTCAAAAATCAATACCTGGTTTCAAGTAGTTCGAAATGACTTTATTGGAATTTTCTGTTGCCTTCATTTAAAATTGATTACCTTAGTCAAACTAAGGTATTCGTACTGAAGTTTCTCAAGCGAAACTGGAGAATGGAGAATCTTAGTTTGACACCGAAAAAAGTGTTCAGCAAAATATTGACTAAGCATGATGAATTTCTGCAATCAATCCATGAAACTGATCCACATTTAAGTTAATTTATTATTTTAATTAATATTTTAAATTAAATTGATTTTTCTGTTATTTGATTTAACAATTGAAATTTTCGCAATTTAAACGCGTGTCAGCCAAACAAACATCTTGGTACAGATTTTCATTAGGCATAATGTTTTAATGTCACTTCTTTGTAACTTTGTAACTGTAAGCCGTCATCCATAAAGTACGTCACGCTCTAGGGGGGAGGGGGTGTTGTCACAGTGTGACAAGGAGAAGGGTGTCCGTGAGATTTGACGTCACGCTTGACTGTTTCTTGAATACTGAAAATTTAGGCTTAAAATATATTTAAAAATAGTTTATTGTTTGATAAACTTTACTCATAAAAGAAACTAGAGACATGTTTTAAAAAACATACTTTTTGATATTTGAATGAATCAAATTTTGAAAAAAAAAAAAATCAAACTCAACCAGCAAAAATAAAAAAAAAGTACAAAAAATCGAGATGGGGGGAGTTAAGGAGGTCCGACAAAGCGTGACGTACTTTTGAGTGTGACATGGGAGGGAGGGGGGTTGATTTTGACCAATTTTAGCGTGATATACTTTATGGATGACGCCTAAAATCACTCGAAAAGTAAACTTCTGAATTCTTGAACTTCAAAATAAACTGTTTTTTGTATGAAAAGTACTTGAATGATCTTTCCAGTGATCCCAAAAAAAATCAAGATCTGATAATCCTATCAAAAGTTTAAATCACTTAAGCGTTATGTATACACTTTTTTAAGCAGCATCAAATTTTCTTTAATGAATCAATACAATAAATGATAAATTTACTTAATTCGAATCAGTTAAAATCACTTAGCATATCCGCACTTAGCGTGACTGCACATACTTTAAACTTCCTTCGCTGATGTCCGGTCATGGCCTTCAGGTGGGGCAGGATACTGAGCAGGAAAGTGGCATCCTGGTCTCCCGGATCGTACCCGAGGTGGTCGTAATCCTCGACTCGAGTGGTTTCCGACTCTGTCGGCAAATCGGAACATTCCACCGATTTGGGGACGAAATTTGTCTTGATTGGAAATTTCAAATGCGGTATTAGAAAGTGCATGTACGATTCGATTCGTTGAGGACTATCTTGGGGACTATCTTGCATGAATTGGACGTAAATTCGACGCAGAGATAGCCACTGTGTTCGCATGTCTTCGGAAGTTACTGAAACTATGAAAATGAACCTTTAATAAAAGTTTACGTAAATTTTTACATTGAATTACCATCATCGCTCATGATACTGGCGATTTTTTCCCACGCCTCTCCATCCTCTGCTGTGCTCCTTGGTTGATCGTTATAAAGCCACGGATGCTGTTCCACGAGTTTGACTAACTCAATATTAAACGCTAAGCTACGTAATTGAGATCTTTTTGCTTCCTTGTCCTTATTGGACTTGATCCAGCTATTTAGAAAACTGAGCCGCTCGTGAATGCCAGGAATCTTTATGGTATTACGACCTGTCCGTAGAAATTTCGTGTGATTTCTTCGAAGGACATTCCAGCGTTGTTTGCAGTCAGTTGCATTTACTAAAAGACGAAAAAAATGTTACAAAATCGTTTTGAAGTCATCTGTATTCGGTTAACCTCCTTGACCGACTTCCGCTGCCACTTCGTTCCAAGCTTGCACATGATCCGCGCGACGGGCGTTGAAGTGGGACTCTCCGGAGTACAAAAGTGGATACTTTTCAACGGCATCTATCACCGCCAGAGTTACCTCCTTCTTATCCATTCGTTTTATCTACGGCCACTCCGAGTTATCTATCAGTAACATAAGAGTGTTTAATACACACCTGCAAACAAAAAAAGTTTAGCAATAAAATATCCTCAAAACTGATAGACATTGAGCTGTTAAAAGGTTTGGCATAAGGAATAAATTGAACAGATTGTAAATAAAGCTAACACCTAATGAAAAAGACAACATTTGTTAAATAGAGTACCTATTTCACCGTAAGGTTTGTTAACTAAAACCTTCTTGTTAAAGTTGTAAACTAATAACTAAATAACAAAGAGTAAAATGACGTTGCACGAACTCACACTAGTGTCTCATAAGGAATTACCTGTTTTCACGAATACATTCGCGGGTAGTACATAGCTGATGAATATAAACAAAATTTATTACAACCAAAAAAAAAATTCATTTGAAGCTGCACACACTGAATGAACATTCAACCGGCGGTTCATCCAACAACACAGTTTGTTTTGGTTTGTTGCACTGTTAAGCGCTTCGATGGAATCGAGCCTGGAAATCACTATCCAGTTCGTTGAACTCATCCGGAAACATCCCGTCATATACGACGGGACGATCAAATACCTCCGGAATCCCGATGCCCACATTGCCGCTTGGGAGGAAGTGGCTGCCAGAATAGGAGGTAAATCCACCGCGTATGACAGAAAGCACACCTTGAGCATTGCATATCTTGACGGCGTTTAACGCAGCAAGGTGAGCGATGCTGAAGGTGAGCCAGTTGTCACACGAATTTGAATGATTTTTTTTATTTTTAGCAACCACAGCGCAATGTAAAAAGTGGTGGAAGAAGCTTCGTTCCTCGTTATGCAGAAAAGTAAGAGATAATAACCACAAGGTAAAGCCAGACGGTATTGAACCGCATCTGAGCTTCCTCATACCAATCGTAAGGCCAAAGAACGCGGAAGGACCAGAGCTAGAGGATCGCTTAGATTACAACGTAACGTTCGTGAATTTAGTACGTATGCGACCCTCTCTGTACAACGGAACCCATCCCCAATCAAGACCGACCCTGTGGGAGGAGGTAGCGCAACAGTTGCGGGAAGCCTATCCGGCCAGTTCCGCCAGCGGAGCAGAGTGCAAACGCCGGTGGGAAAAGTTCCGGTATAGTTACAACATCTTCCTGCGAAAGGGCTACCGGTTTCGGCCGTGGGGAATCGAGAGGCACTTTCGGTTCCTGATTCCGTACCTGCAGTACCGCGTTCCGGACCGGGTGGACGCATTCAGGGCTGCGAGGCAACTGATAGACCTGGTTCGGAGTTATCCCTGCCTGTACGATGGTTCCGATCGTCACGCGAAAACCTACGCTTGGGAAGCGGTGGCGAAGGGCATGGGAGAGGCAGCAACCCCCCTGGAATGCCTCCGAAAGTGGCTCAAACTGCGAGACGGATTCCAGCGCCATCTGAGGGACGGAAAAGATCTCCATCCGCGTGGCATCGAGGAAGAGCTGCGCTTTCTGGAGCCGTACCTCTCCACGGAAGAGCCGCTGGCCGAGCGGGGCCTGCCAGTCGATGAGGATGAGCTGTTTGTGATGCAATTTGTGGAAGATATGGGGCGGATGAGCGCGTCCCAGAATAGACTGTTTCGGATTGAGGCGATCAGGGCTGCGCGGGAGATTTTGGATGGTTAAACAAAAGCGAATTGAATATTTTCATTTTCAAATAATATCATAAATTCTAAATAAAAAGTTTCCTTTAAATACAAATGCTTAAATTGGTGTTTTTAATAGTTTCAAGGGGTTATTGCACTCCGGGAAACTTTGTTTGCAAAAAAAATCATGGAAATTGTATTGTAATATAAATATAATGAACGGTAAAACTAACCCGAAACAGACTAGTTCTTACAGAAGTGTGTACAGTGGAGAGTAAACGTTAAGCTTGAATATGTGAGTTTGATTGAGTTGTGCTGGAACCAGTAGACGGAATCCGAAATAGGACACGAAGGAAGCGGACATGAGACCAGTGGGTGGTTGGGAGGTTATTAATCGGCAGCGATGGTGCTGCGTCCGGAATGTCGTGTCTCAATGAGCCCTGGTTGCGACTCTACACTTATATTTATTTCAGAAATTATCTGAGATTTCGGACAATGATTATTTTTTTGCATTTTTTAATTCAATTTAGTGAAAACAATTGAATTCAATACAATTGATTTGAATTTAACTTTGTATGTACTTTTTCTATGACCAAAAAAGGCATTTTGCATCATTAGTTCATTCATCCAGGTTTCCATACAATCTTGACAGCAGTCCAATACAAATATGCTATTTAAAAATTTAAAAATCTGTATCTTGAGAACAGATTTTGTGATCGATTTGGTGTCTTCTGTAAACAAAACTAGCAAATGGCATCACTCACATGCAACTGAAAATTATTTACCAACTTGAGGAAAGGCTTAAGGTAGATAAAAAAAGTAAATCTTCCCCTGTTCCTAAGGGGAACACCCGTGAAGAGTATAGGGGCCGGCATTTACAACGCGAATTCAGTGGCAGTTTATTAATCAACATAATGTTAAGGTTAATGAGCAATTCTCTACCAAAACCGGAAATGGATTTTATTTGTAATTTTTTATTTGACTCAAACTTTGTGGGGGCCTTCCCTATGACCAAATAAGTTGAAGGAGCGGTCGTGGCTGAATGGTTACGATGTTCGCTTTGTAAGCGAATGGTTCTGGTTTCGATACCCATCTGCTCCCAATGAGAAAGTTCTGGACTCATTGAATTTGAAATTAATGAAAAAACTTCAAGCTCACGGCGGGGTTCGATCCCCTGTCCTTAGGATTGGCAAGCAAAATGCTTTCCACTTAACCGTGGAGCAATGGTATACACTGAAAGCCCGACCATGGTAGTTTTAAGAAAATTTGCTAAAAATGCTGCTTATTAAATTAACTGTGGCTTTTTGGTGAAAGTAAACGCAAATATGGTAAAATGTACCATGCTTCCACAAAATTGCATGGTAGCAAATACGAAATCATTATAATTCTCTCCATAATCGAGGGTTAAAATTACCATACCGCTCTCGACATAGTAAAACTGACTGCGTTAATCAGTCAATCCAAGCACGGAATGTTTTTAGCAAAAATACGTCGGTGCGTGTTCTCAATTTAACCCTACAATATGGTAGCAACTACCATGGTTGGGTTTTCAGTGTAGCTTGAGGAGGAATTAGACTGGTATAGTTGAATCCAAGAATCGGACAAAGAGTCAAAATTGAATGCAAGTTGAACATCAGAACTCAAACAAGATTGCATGCAAGATTGCAAGCGCAGTTGAAATTGAATCTAAAAATACCTCGCTATAAATAGCCTGGGCGACTGATAGAATTCATCCAATAAGAGATGAGAAGAATTGATAGCATTCCCATTAGAAATGAGAACATACGAAGAATTCGAACAACAATGCCAAAGGTCGTTACCACTCCCCTAGGGTGGCTCCTCAGACCATTCACCTTCCCAAAAACCGTCCAACTCCAAGCGAAACTTACTTGAGAATACCGTGGAGATTTTCCCTTAATACTCTTAAAAAAGTGAAGCATCAACACTTCCCGTCTTCCGCATCCCTTTCCTTGTCCCTGGTGCGCGGTGGAGATGGGAGCGGCCGGCAATGGACGGCTGCCATGGTGGTGAGAATCTGGTTCAGGTGGAATTGGTTCTATTCCCAATTATCGATTCCTAGGCAACTTGGGCTTAGACAATCATCACATCACATGGCGAAAATCCAGTATGCAATCCGCTAAAATCACCGTCTCCTAGCGAAGCGAAGCCTTCTCTATGACCAAATAAGCTATTTTGTGTCATTGGTTCACCCATACAAGTCTCCATACAATTTTGGCAGCTGTCCATACAAAAATGGTATGTAAATATTCAAACAGCTGTAACTTTTGAGTGAATTTTCTGATCAATTTGGTGTCTTCGGCAAAGTTGTAGGTATTGTTGAGGACTTTTGAGAAAAAAATAGGTACACGGAAAAAAAATTGCATATTTTTTTCTCAACTTTTTTAGCACTAAAACCAAACTAAAACTAAAACTCAATTTCAACATGGTCAAAAAATCTGCCGCCGAGTTATGAATTTTTGAAAAAAATGAGATTTTTGGAAAAAAATCGAAGTTTCATGCAAAAACAAGTTTGACATTATTTTTTAATGCAAAATTGAATTTGCATTCGAAAAGTACTTTACAGATTTTTTGATAAAGGGCTCCGTTTTCAAGATATAGCCACCGAATGTTTGATTTTAGCGAAATATTTGCAGTTTTTCAATTTTTAAAAATAGTGACCATGAGTGTTCATTTCTAAAAATATTTTTTTTGAAAAGTTCAGAAAAGTTCACTTTGAAATTTTTTAAATCAAGACTAACATTTTAAAAGGGCAAAACATTGAATATTACGCCCATTTAAAATGCTAGTCTTGATTTAAAAATTTTTAAAACATTTTTTTCAAAAAGATCGGAAAATTTTACGAATGTTTCATGTATTAACATTGAAAATCGGACCATTAATTGCTAAGATATCGTCATTAGAAAATGGTGGGCTGTTTGGGTGTGACTTAGAAAACTTCAATTTTAGTGTTTCTTTTTCTTTAAGCCGCTGTATCTCAGCAACCAGAGGTCCAATCTTCAATGTCTCTTAGACAATTTTATAGCAAATTTTCTGAACTTTTCAAAAAAAATATTTTTAGAAATGGTCACTCATGGTCACTATTTTTAAAAATTGAAAAACTGCAAATATTTCGCTAAAATCAAACTTTCGGTGGCTATATCTTGAAAACGGAGCCCTTTATCAAAAAATCTGTAGAGTACTTTTCGATTGCAAATTCAATTTTGCATTAAAAAATAATGTCAAACTTGTTTTTGCATGAAACTTCGATTTTTTCCAAAAATCACTATTTTTTCAAAAATTCATAACTCGGCGGCAGATTTTTTGACCATGTTTCTCTATGGCTCAAAAGTTGCGAATTTTTGTCCCCTAAAACATATCAAAAAATCTCGAAAATCAAAAAATACGTATTTTGGGAAATTGAGTTTTAGTGCTAGAAAAGTTGAAAAAAAAATATGCAAATTTTTTTTCCGTGTACCTATTTTTTTCTTAAAAGTCCTCAACAATACCTACAACTTTGCCGAAGACACCAAATTGATCAGAAAATTCACTCAAAAGTTACAGCTGTTTGAATATTTACATACCATTTTTGTATGGACAGCTGCCAAAATTGTATGGAGACTTGTATGGGTGAACCAATGACACAAAATAGCTTATTTGGTCATAGGGAAGGCCCCCACAATGTTTGAGTCAAATCCAAAAATACAAAAAATAAAAATGGTCGAAATCGGCCGATTTCGTAGAGAGTTGCTCTAATGTTAACATTCCTTAGGTTGTCTCTTCCTAAGGTTTCTTAATAAGGTCCAGACGATACACTACCTTCCTTTTGCTAAGCAATCGAGAATCCAGAAGGGAAAAGATCACCAGTTGTGTTGGTCCGAGCCGGGATTCAAACCCCGATCTACAGCTTGCAAGGCGGAAGCGTTACCACTGGGTTACGTGGCTCGGTCAGATAAGGTTACGTATTATTATAGTTCAGGCCTTCACCTTATTTATTTATATTTTTTATATTAAAATTCATGAAATATCACTAGCTTGCAAGCATTTCCGCACTCAGCTTCACAGCGCCCATCTTGAACTGCCTTCGCTGCTGCCCGGTCATGACCTTCAGATGGGGCAGGATGCTGAGCAGAAACGTGGCATCCTGGTCTCCCGGGTCGTACCCGAGGTGGGCGCAGCATTCAACTCGTGTGTTTCTCGGCACGAGTGGCGTAGACGGTTTCCGGTTCCATTCTGCCACCGGTGGCGGCGGCGGAGCGAGTGTTCGACTCTGAATACGCAAATGTGGCCTCAGAAAGTGCATGTGCGACTCGATCTGAGCTGGGTGGTCCGGTTTCCGAAGTTTGACGAATTGGGCATATTTCACGCGGAGCCACCGCCAGTGGGCTTGTGCGTATCTGCAGGACACTGAAAAGGTTGTAAATGTATTAAATACAGAAGGATATTTTCAATAGCGAATTTTCAACTCACCACCCAAGATTTTGGCGATTTCTTCCCATGTTTGAAGTTGATTGGTGCGCATGGGTTCGTGGACGTAAAGCGAAGATTTCTGTTGCACTAACTTAACAAGCTTTAAATTAAATTCCATGTTATGTTTTAACTTAACATCTAATTTTTGAGCCACATTTCGGAACATTTTGCTCAATAAGTTATCAATTACGGACTTGAATCGAGTAGGTAACTATAAGCTAATGCCAGTAAACAAATCAAAAACAGTTCGTCGCTGTCGTGCTAACATGTCGTACGTGCATTTTGGGCCAAACTGAGTTAATAACGCCATTTTGTGCAGCTCACAATGCCCACCTTTTAACCTTCACAGATCCCCAATATTCGATTTAAATTTTGTCACTTTTCATAATAAAGTTTCAATCTTGTCGTGCTATCTTGACACAGCTTCAAAATTGATGTAAATGCGACAACTGGCCAAAGGGATTTCAGGTCAGAACGTGTTTGACACAAGTACGAGCTCGATTGCCGTAAACATTTCCAATTATAACTCGGGACTCCAGCAACCAAATTCAACCAAACTTCAGGACAATGCGCAGAATGGTCAACCAAACAAAACGTGTTTGTTATTGTTTTGATTGCGTGCTCTCGTTTTTGTTTATTCAAGGTCAAACATTAAAACGCATTTTTCTCGGAACGTCAAAAAGCGACGTGCGACAAGTTAGCACGACAGCGTCGAGTTGAAGAAAACAAAAATGTAAACAAAATGAATGTTTTTGACCAACACATGTAAGGAAAATGAATTTTGTTGATTTGGATGAACTTTTCGATTCATTTGGCCGGTTTGGCGCAATTTTTGTTTATTTTTAAAGAAAATGTTTTTCAAATGTTCAAAATAAAGTATTCTTTACGAGAACACCCACTCAATTGCATTAAAGTAAATTTTCATATAAACATTCAAAATTATTTAAATCAATCATAAGCTCAAATTTTTTTTTCATCAATTCATTCTGAAATAAACATTATTCGTTCAGTGAATCTTTAGGTTTCTTTTTGTTTTGATTTACAGTTTCACAACAAGCAACATTTTACTTCAGAGAGATTATTTACACAGCAAAAGATTTACATCAATCAGAAAGTTTTAAAAGGATAGGTAAATATGAATGTACTATAAACAAATAACTGAAACCAAATTAAGGTTTTTTTGTACTTGCACTTCCAGAATCAAGATACAATAACACTTGCAATAATAATGAGTATCGAATGGAGTCTGGAATCTGTCAAAATTTTAGTAGAAAATGTCGAAAAGTACCCATCGCTGTACGATGGCCTCTCAACCTACAATAACTCAGGATCGATACAGGAAATATGGGACCTCATAGCGGAATCTGTCGGAAATGGAGGTGATAATGCTTAAATGTAAACAAAAGCTCAAAAAATTCTGAAATTTTGTATTCCAAATGTAACCGTAGCAACTGGCTTTATTTGCAAACGTCGCTGGCAAGTCCTTCGAAACGCGTACCGCAACCATGTCAAGTTTGGTTACAAGGTGTCACCGTACGGAATAGAGCCGCACCTTGGGTTTATGAGGCCTTTTTTCCGCTCCAAAGCGGAACTGCAGGCCAAAAACAACCCGGAGGATTCGCTGGAGTACTGCAAAAAATTGACGCAAATCGTGCAGGAGTATCCTCACCTGTACTTCGATAACCGGTCCACCGCTAGCAGTGACGATTGGCAGGAAGTGGCCACCCGAATGGGGAACGCAGGTTGGTGCTTTGGTATTTGACAGAAGCCTTACCTTCATCATACTTTCACGCAGAAAAATAAGGCATATTTGAATCAACAAAACGTTTTGTTGATTTGAAAATCATTATTTTTGTTGAATCAACGCTAAACGTCAAAGCAGCTTTTTCGAAACAACAAAAGACTTTTGTGTAATCGAGAAAATCAAGGCTTGTTTCAACGCAAAATCGGCGTTGATTATATTCAACAAAAATTTTGTTGATTCAAACCTCGTACAGGCTGATTCTACAAAACATTTTTCTGCGTGTTGCATTGGTTTGCGAAGAATGCATCTGTCAAACGCAGGGCTGGATTTAAACGTGTTATTTGCCAACTTCCTAACTTTCCAGACTCCCCGGAGCAATGCACAGCTCACTGGAGCAGGCTGCGAACCCGGTACAGCTACCACCTGAAGCGAGGCTACAAGATGAGACCGGCGGGGCTCGAACAGGACCTAAAGTTTATGGCCCCACTGTTGGCAGCCCGTGAGGAGGCCACCCTAGAGACTACCATAATGTTGGTCGACCTTGTTCGTGATCATCCCATTCTTTACCAGCACGGGAATGTAAAAGAGCATCAAGATGTTTGGAAAAATGTGGCTGAAATGATGGGAAGTGGAGGTTAGTGACATCTTACCTTACCTTAACTTTGACACTCAAAGCAAATAACTCAAGAGGTGTCTAACTGTCAAACGAGACGTTGGAACTACCTTTACAATAGATTGTCTAGTAATCCGATCATAGTATTTACCACTTTGACGGTCAAAAAAGGTAAATAATATGATCGAATTACTAGACGAAATTCAACATTTTGTGTGACAGTTACCCTACCTCTGCCACAAAAAAAAATTCAAATGGTTTTCGAAATTTCCCCATTAATTTAGCAACGGCCCAGGACTGCGAGAACCACTGGAGGAGCCTGCGGTACGCGTACACCAAATGTCTGCAGAAGGGTTTCGCGATGCGGCAGAGCGGCATTGCGGAACATTTGGAATTTTTGAAGCCGTACCTGAAGCTACCGGAAGGCTCGGACTCGGAACCGGCGGCGAAGAAGATCAGCCTGGTGAAGAAGGCGCAGAAGTGGGAGTTGAGGCGGGAAGCGGCCGTGGAGGCCATCCAGAGGCATAAACATTTGAAATTTGACGGGGAGGACGAAGATACGTTGTTTTTGTTTGAACTTTTGCCGGATATCGCGAAAATGAACGACACGGACAAGATGGCGTTCAAAGTAGGCGCGGTTCAACTGGCTCAAGAGTTTTTGAACGGATGAATTCAGATTTGTAAGCGAAGATGGCGTCATAAATGGTGCACGCCCGAAATGTAAAAATTGCGCCGCGGTATCATCATTAGAAAAAAAGTGTGCCGTCATGCCATGGCACACTTCTTTGTCATGTTGGTACAACTGTGCGATTTTGACATTTCGAGCTTGCATCAATCGTAACGCCATTTTTGCTTAAAATTCTGGACAAATCGATTTTCTCAATAAAGGAAATTTTAACACATGATTTGTTACAGATTTTATTATTTTCCAAACTGTTTCGAACAGACTACTTTTTATTTCACTAACACGACTTGACAAACTTTACACACAGTCTGATGTAAATACGCGTGGATGTGCAAACACTAACTGGAAAAATACATAAGAGATGTAAATATTGATAAACTGGACTTTTTTTTCGTAGGTTTGCTGACAAAAAATATTTTCTTTAAATAGAAGTACTATTTTATAAATATACAGTACGTACACAATGTTTGTAGTTTAGAAATGGAAATGATGCAAAGAATATGTAAAAAAAAAATCTCAAAAGCTCAGCTTCAGCGGATTGCCTTAACTAAAAATTCTAACATTTGCTACAGTTTTTTGATAGTTGCTTGCTGATAGTCTTTTTTCTGCTTTGTGTAGATTAGAAAGAAGCTAGTTTTGTTTGTGGTTTATCTAGAATGGCGAGTTCATGCCCAGTTTGGTGCCAAAGTCCAACCGCGCTCGGCGAATGTACCGATTGTTGACCCTGTTTTGGGAGAAAAAATATTGATTTAGACAGTTTGCACGCATGACTTTAGGTTACCTAAATGTCGAATTGCCTTGAGTTCAATGCTTATCAACATGGAGGTAAGCTACTTACTTGATTTCTTCCCACTTGAAGAACTCGGTGAGCGCGAGCGTCAGCAGGGAGGTCAGCATCAGGAACAGTACGATGGGCCAGACCCGGTTCATCTCCTGCCAGTAGTAGTCGTCGGTGCAGGTCTGCACGACGATGGTGAGCAGATGAAACAGGAGCAGCCCGGCGGCGACGGAAACCCAGCACAGGTTCGTGAGCGGGCTCCGCTTGAACGTGGTGTAGTCCCGGTGGACGAAGGAGGTTGAGATGGTGATGAAATGGACCACGATTCCGAGCAGGATGAAGCTACGCGCTACGGACAGATCTTGGTGGAAGTTTTCCGGCACGTCCTGTTCGTCGTCGGAGAAGATTTCGATGGGATGGGAGAGGAAGGAGCAGTACGAGATGACGAGGAGCAGGACGACCAGGGAGAACTTGATGCCGTAACACCAGAGGACAAAGACCACCAGGCGAGAATCGATCGAGGTTTGCTTCTTGCCGGTGGCCCGCTTCATGATGGCCGGATCGGGTTCAATCCGAAGCAGGGAGAGGGAAATCAGGGGGACTGCGAAGCACTGGAGATAGAGGACGTGATGTGGGACTACCATCGGGGGTAGGGACAAGATGGCGGTGATGGTGTTCATGACGGCGAGGGAAACTCCGCAGCACACCCAGAACTGGACGCAGCTCCAGAGACCCTGGAGAAAGCGTCGGGAGAGTTCGATGACGGCCACGATCGAGATGGGATCGTCTCGGCAGGATGAGATCGAGCAGGAGATCGAATTGAGCATGCGACTGAGGTAGATGGGTGAGATGGTAACGATGCGATCGGGGATCGAGCGGAACAGTTTGGAGCGTGGCGTTCGGCGAAGTTTCGCTTTGTTGTTGTAGATGTTCGATTCGGTGTACGCGGGAAAGTCTTGGCAGACCTGCGGGTAAAGGGGTTCGATAGCTAGCGAGCAGTCTCCCTGAAGGAAGATCTCCGAGTTGGCATTGGAAGCGGACGATCCGAGGCAGACCACGATCTCGCCGTATTGTTGCATAATTTTGAGCATTTCTTTGGTCGCTTCTGCCGAACAGTCGGTGAAGAGCGATACCAGCAGCGGCACGTTGTCTACGTTCTCCAGGTGCGGCCGAATGTTCTCGATGCCTCGGGGCAGTTTGGCACGGTTCGACATGTCAAAGTTGATCGGCGCGCTTTGCTCTGTGCTGTCGGTAAGGCAGCTCAACGAGCGGCAGTTTTCGTCATTAGCGGCGCAGTCCATGGCAGAGTCCTGCGAAGTTCTTCGTCTATGGTTCGTCCGCAGGTCTCGCATTTCGAAACTGTCCTGCGATTGGTCCATCGAAGGGTTCCGGTTGTGCACGATCAGACTTGAGTCGGGGTTCGAAATAGCTCCCGGTGCGGAGGAACTCAACGCTTTTGTCCCTTCTAGCGTCGGCAGCAGTTTGTTCAGCTCGTTCTCCTCCGTGACCTGGCTGTGGTGTTCCTTCGACCCGGACTGTGTTATCTTGAACTCAAACTGTTTCGCCGCCGGTGACGGAACTCCACTGTCGTTATCGCTCAGCAGAGAAATGTGACAATTCCACCCCGATTCCAACCCCATCTTCTCGGAAAACACCCGCGATCGGAGTTCGTTCTCCTTGCTAAAGTGAACAAACCGAATGCACGCCCGTTCCAACCGTTCGATCAACTGGACAATGTCCGTCTGTGCCTGGTACTGCATCGTAATCATGCCAATAAACACCTGATGGCTCTGCATCTCGTAACATCCGTCTACGTCGGAAATGTCCTCTTCCTTGTTCTCCGTAAACAGCAGCGAATCCGTACTGATCGAGTGGTGCGTCAACGGGGCACCGCCCCGATCAAACTCCGGCAAGCGTTCCCTGTTGATCTGCATGTCCTTCCGATTCTTCGTTTCCGGTGGCAACTCCAAGTAAGCAACCTTCCCATCGATCCCCCGAGCGCCCCCGTAATCCCGTGCCTCAACGGCCTGTACGCAAAGGCTGTGCAGTACGCCGTCAGTGCGCTCCGCTGGTAGAACTCCTGCGCCCGCTTGCGTTCCTTCTCCGTCAACGGGTGCAGGTCCTGGCCGTCCCAGTAGTCGTCGCAGCTGTCCAGCACGATGTCGGCGGTGCCCTGGGTCAGCAGTTGGAGCGAGCCGCCGGGCATTTCGCGCATCACCACCGACAGCGAGTGCGGAAAGGGAACCTTGACCTTGGCGGCCAGCTGGAGCGAGCGGGCGAACTTGATGTCACGGCGGACCACGTCCGGTTGCTGGCAGGAATAAACAAATGCAATGCAAAGATTCTCATGTTTTGTAGTTGTTGGTTCGTTCGTATCCACTCAGCGCAAGACAGTGAGCAAAAGAGCAAATCCCTTCTCTAACCTTTTCCGCCTTGCTTCAGTTTTTTTTTGTATTTTACTCTTGCTCTAAATCAAGGAAGCAGAGAAAACGGTAAGAATATTGACAAAATTGTTTTGCTTTAATGCTCAATATCTTGACTTTGAGAAAATGATACAACTTTATAAATATGTAATATTTTCATTATAAAGGAGCCATTACACTACCGCAAACAAACAAACAAACTCGCACTTTTTCGTCTTTGATAGTTTGCCAAACTCGCAAACTTGTTTGCGGCAAATCCTCAAATAAGTCAAATTTTTTTATACAGACTGACGTTTGTACAAACAAATGCAGGCAAACAAACAAAGCAGACGAACTGGCAAACTGTCAAAAAGTGCGAGTTTGTTTGTTTGTTTGCCGTAGTGTAATAGCTCCTTAAGTCTTACCAAATGCCGATAGCTGGAAATTTGTCCCTCCAGGTTGAAAATGTCCCGAGCGTGCGTCGTAAAGCCAATCTGGCGGGCCAGCTCACACAGACAGCGACTGCATTGGTTGGGCGAAAAACAAATGTAGATCGCGAAAAACTCTCAGTTGAATTTGTCGGGTTAGGGGGAGGCTTAGGACATTTCCGGATTTGGATGAGGAATTCGAGGGGCGGATCAGGGATATTTAAACGAACGGCTTTACGCCGTTCAATTTTGCGGTCAGAAATCCAAACAAAGCCAATCGAAAAAAAGAAGTTGATTTTAATTGTGAAACGCAATGCTATTAATGGTAATATTGTTGTAAAAGCTGAAATTAATAGATTTACAAAGTGTATGAACAATGGCACGAACTGCGAAAAAATATGAAAATAACTTATAAATTTTGCATAGAAACACTGAACACAGCTTAGTAATTTAATATTCAAATTGTCAAACTTTAACAGAAGAGAAGAAAATCTATGAGGGCATAGCGTGAAACAGATGAATAAAAACTACATAGATAAATTAAGATGCATTGAAAACAGTAATTGAAAAACCACAAATGTAGCAAAAATTTAAACGATTTTGCCCAAATCCAATCGAAACAATGATGAATTGTAGTATAAAACATTGATTTACACATTACCTGATGTCTACTTTTGGCTAAAATCTCTTATTATTGCAACATTTAAAATTTGTTTGAAAATAAAAAATGGACCTCGATTTCTGATCCTTTTTTGAGATTTGATTTTTGAAGACCTATTCTTATGTTAATTTGGAAATTCATGCCTTTTTGCATTTTGCATATCTCCAAAAATCATCACCTCAAAAAATAAAAGAAAAACACAATGTAAGGAAAAAAAAGTGGAGTAAAGGAAAGTAAAGAAAATCAAAAATAAAATGAGTAGCAAACACCAAATTAGCAACTTGGTATGCCTATTACATACCCATGCATAAAACTATTCAAACTCGACTCTACAATCGCATACCGGTTGGTCACGGGGACCAAGTCCTTGTCCAGCATCGCCACCGCCGTCACGTGGCCGCAGAACTTGGCGTAGTGAGCCTGCGTCAGGGGGCAGCACGTGTTCACCAGGATCGCGAGGCCTGTCGATGGAGGGAAGGGGATTTTTGGACTGATATAAATTTGAAAAAATATGAAAATAATTTCCAGCAAAAAAAGTTAAACAATAAATAAAAAACAATCGGAACTGTGGGGTTGGGACCAAATTGGTAGGAATTAGCCATGTTTGGTCAATAATAGTATCAAAATAGTCAATTTATTATACCGAGCATGAAATTTGATATTTTTATAGAATCGCTTTAAATTTTGATTGTCGTTTTTTTCTTAATAGACTCTTTTGTATTTTTATTATCTGAAGATTTTCTTTTTCATTCTGGTCATGTCTGTAACATAGCAACTTGCACCTTTGTTTTGGCAACCATTTTTTTTTCAAAATATAAATAATATGCAGTAACTTTTTACATGCCCGGACTTGACCATAGGCATTTTTATAATTTTGAAGCTTAAAATATGAAAAAAAAAACACTAAAAAAATATGAATCCTCAAAAATGGAAAAAGAATAGACCAAGAAATAAACATACACTGAAAAAAAATAAAAGTACCAAATTCCTAAATTTTAGGAATTTTGGCTCCTTTCTTTATTAAGTAATCCAAAAAACCCGATTACTAAATAAGGAAAAGAGGCAAAATTCCTAGAATGAAGGAATTTGGTACTATTTTTTTATTTCAGTGTAAACATAACAAGTTAAATGCATATAAATATACACTCATACCCGATTGTTTGACACCAATTGTTGTCAAACGAAAAGGGTCACTTTTTAGTTTGACACCTCTTCTACACATAGTTTACACACACATTGTTTTGATAGTGTGCGTGAGTGCCGTGTAAAAAGTGACATTTGGGACTTTTTAGTTTGACTTTGTCAAACCAACGTGTCAAACAAAAACAGTGACCAACCATCGGGGGTTGAGTGTACTAAAAAAACACCTTAGAAAAAAAAACAGTAAAGGGTTAATTGATTTTTCTTGCACAGTTCAAACAAAATGAAATATCATAAAAATAACAACAAATTAAAATCTTACCCAGTGGCTTCAGCGAACTAAGATGATTTTTGTAGTCGTGGTCGTCAAACTCCAGCTTGAACGGGCTGTGCTGATCGTGGGTCAAATCCAGCACTTCGGCAATCGCTCCGGAACCTTCCTTTTGTGAACTCTACAGCAAAAATATTTCGCAAAAAAAAAAAAAATAAAACCGAAAAATCATCGATTACTAACAAATTTCGAAGTAAAACTTTCACACAGACATTTAGAGTAAGCCTAGTTTTGTTTTGGTTTGGTTATTTGATTTTCCGAAAACAACTCGCTGGAAGGAAGAAAACAACACCAAAAGTTCGAAAAACACAAAAAAAAATCACTAAAACGTGACTAAGAGGAGATAAAAAATGAGTACCAGCTCGATTATATGCGAGAGTGGGTGGTAGTGTTCCTGGCAGCACTGCAAAAGCGACAGGAGATTATCACATTTTGTTTTTTTTTTTAAATTATCGGTTCAATTTAGTTCGGGTTCAATGTGGCAACTTAAACAGTGCAAAAGGAGTGGTGGTGATCTGGGGGGTAAGGGGATGAAATTTTGCGTAAATTGTCCGAATTCTAGGGATAATTTGAGGGGTTTTGTGTCGTTTGAATCAATTGGATTTCAACGACACGTGCAAAGTGTTTTAAAGTATTTTTTGGTTTGTTTTGAAATTGTCTTAAGAGATCAGTGATATATAGAATGTATATTTTTTCAGTTCGATTCAGCAGGAATTTCGTGCTCCGGAATTTTTATATTCTTTTTTAAAGTTTTTGAATTTTGAAGAAAATTTTCAAAAAAGTATGCAAAAACCAAGGCATTTTTTTATGGGAACTGTCAAATCGCTTTTACTGAAGTTGTCTGTTGATTTGTTATTTGAACTGGTTTGACGTTGGCTGAGGTTGCCGAAAAGTTTGGTTATGTCACCGCTAACAAAATAAAACAAATAAAAAGCAGTGCAACCTTTTCGACTCCACTCTACTATACAAATTTTCTGCCGGATCTTATCCGAAAGAGATCCGAGACGAATTTGTATGGTTCGACGTTCGACGTTTTAGTCGAAAAAAATTTAAACACATCACTTTGTGCATCAGGACGGCCTCTGCCAGTAGTTTTTGTCTGAGTAACTTTTAAAAATGGCGTAACCCAGAATGTAAACAAAAAAGTTCTTCCCACAATCTTCAGTTTATGTTTACATTCAGTGATAGCGGGATGAATTGATGTTTACTTTGAGTTGCTTGTTTATCTAGAAACAATTTACACCGTCACTGACCTCTCAAGAAATCTCAAATACAACCGCGATTTCGAAGAGGGGTGACACTTCCAAAATTTGTGGATCCTCAAACTGGATCTAACAGGATCCCAGTATAGATCCGAGCCAATGTGTCATCCCCCTTGGATGTATATCAGTCCAATGCCCACACTCTGACCATTTACGCAAACAAACCTGCGAGTTCAAACTGCTCTGCTCGGACTGTTCCGAGTTGTGGTGACCCTCTTCGCCGGATCCATTCCGCAGGAAGAACACCTTCTCCGCCGTCGGGTTCGGCCACGACAGGATGCCCTTCTTGTCGACGCAGCAGAGGGCCTACAACGGAAGTTTTTATAAGTCGATTTTAAAGGTTATTCAAGCGCACTTCATACCGTGATCGACCCCAGAACCTGCACGACGTTTGCGCTTCGGTTGAGCAGTTCGCTGCGGCCGGCGAACAGCCGCCACCAGTAGTACGTCACGATACGGCGAGGCAGCTTGACGTGGTCCAGGTCGCCGGTCGGGGTGTCCAGATCTTCTTGGAAGGATTTTTGCACCTCGGCACGCATCACGGATTGGGGAATCGATAGGAGGGCTTCGAGTCGGGCCGTTCCCCATAGGTTGATGGTGATCCAGAGCATCGGGAAGACTAGCGGGAGGATGGGAAGCAAAGCGGCTGCTGGATTCAGGAGGAATACGTTGCGCCAGTTTGTGGGGACTTTGCCGTTGAAGTAGAAGCCAAGGTAACGGAGGGCACCGACGGTTAAGGTGAGTAGCAGAACCACGAGGAATCCCCACTGCTGGATGCAATTGGTTATTAGCAAGTGGCGCTGCTGGTTGATGATTGTCGTTGGACGGTTCAGGAAGTTGTCCAGGGTAGTACGGAGATTGTCCAGGTACGGGGTGACTTCTACGACGCAGGTCAGATCGGGTATTGGTGCTCGTGCAATGGGTCTCTTCGGGGGTTCCATCGGCTTGGTCAACCCGTAGGTTTCACCGCACTTAAAAGACCGCTTTCCGGATATCTCCGTACATGTTCCGGGGGAAACCTGCCCCGGTCGCATGACTATGTGATCTCCTCTGACAAGCAATGCCCAAGGAAGGTTCACGATCTTCCCGTCCCGGTACGTCCACTGAAGGGTCACGCAAGGTGATAACGGACTGCACTGATGTGGATAGTTGAACGGGGTCCACTCCCTGCACAGTTCCGTTCCGCACTTGATCTCTCCAAGCACGCTGCGGACCTTCCGGAAGATCTCCGTCTTTCGCAGGTTGTTCTCCCGAACGGTGATGAAAATGGCTAGCACTAGCAAAACCAAGAGAAATCCCGCCGAGAAGTAGTAGCCGATAGCGAAGAACGCTACCACCAGGATTGCCGTTGCCAGCATGGGAAACCAACTAAGTGCACTCGTCATGTTACCGACGAGCGCCGACCGGAACTTCAGGAACCATCTGGGAATAATCGATATCATGCACCTTCTACCCTTCATGCGTATCAAACCCCAAGACCAACCTCTGCTTGGCGTACCGTTCCTCGTACGCGGCCAGCACCGTCTCGATGTCGTCGTGGAGCCGCTGCAGGGCAATGGTCGTAGACAGTCCGAGGTACTCTCGCGGTTGATCCTTCTCCGACTCGCCATCATTTTGGAAGCCCATCCTGGACCATTCCAAAATGCTCTCTATTTACCCTTCCGCAAAAGCTCAACTCCTGAGCTGGTGGTGGTTGTAGGTACTACGATGGTGTTGAGGGATCCGCTCTCTGGACAAGCTTGCACCCCGCCAATGTCTACATTGTAGGCCAGAACACGATTTCACAAATCCGATGGTCGATGCGAAATGCACGATTTTTTCCACTCTCTGCAATCCACAATAAACAACACTGGCTGACTAGCAAGTTAAACAAGCACTGGGCAAGGTAAACTGATAACAGCTGTCACTTTGGTTGGTCGATTCATGACTGTGTATTTCGTCTACTTTTTCCGTTTTTGTTTTGGGTACAGTCTTTGCTCGACTAAATGCTTCTCTTTGGATGGCTTTGTGCCATGAGTTTGTTGGTGTTCACTGTGCCGGTTTTACTGGATGAATGTTTGGATTCGTCTTTTGGCTTGTTAACTGTTGCTAAATTCACGCACTCACGTTGTTTGAAAATTGGTATTTTCAAAGAAACAAAAATAGGCGATACGATCTCAAATATAGGGGAAATATACCCATTTTAATCACTCTAAGCCGATCGACCAATTCTCATCACTTTTGCCGTTTTCCACTATTAAATCAACATTGTTAGATGTATCAACAATGAAGAGTTGCTTGCTCACTTTTATTTGAGCTATGTATTACTTTGGAACAGTAAAAACACTTTATGAAAGCTGTAATTCATGATCAAAGTGATGATAGGCCGATAATAGAAATAGGCTGAGAAAGGGTATAGTTCCCCTAGTTAAAAATAGTTGAATAGAAAACATTTTCTTTTTAAGTTCTACTTTTATTATTATTAAGAATTGTTTTGAACTTTAGTGTAAATGAGAACATACTCGACGTTGAAGTCCGTACTTGAAAACATGTTTGTTTGATTGCGACTGCTGGTCAAAAAATCAAATAAGAGATGAGAAGAATTGAAAGCTTTCCCATTAGAAATGAGAACACACGAAGAATTCGAATAACAATGCAAAACGGTCGTTACCACTCGCTTAGGGTGGCTCCTCAGACCATCCACTTACCTAAAAACCGTCCAACTCCAAGCGAAATTTACTTGGGGGCACCGTGGTGACTTGCCCTTGACCCCTTAAACAAGTGGAGCATCAACACTTCCCGTCTTCCAAATCCCTTTCCTTGTCCCTGGTGCGCGGTGGAGATGGGAGCGGCCGGCAATGGACGGCTGCCATGGTGGTGAGAATCTGGTTCAGGTGGGATTGGTTCTATTCCCAATTATCGATACCTAGGCAACTTGGGCTTAGACCATCATCACATCACATGGCGAAAATCCAGTCTGAGACTTGATCCCTGCATTTTTACAGTCACTGGAATCGGCCTCAAACCTAATTAATTGGTTTGGTTTTTCGTACATGGACTCCTTAAATATAGTTGTAGATGATTTAATGCAGTTTGAACCATTTTTCAAAAGTTTTTTAAACAAAAATTACCAGCTTTTATAAACATGCTCAATTTTGGTCTAAAAAATAATATTGTATGTTTTCAAATATTTTACACTCTAAACTTGATTTATTTTGAATCCAAACGTTTATGTTTTATGAGAAAAACTGTAACTTATAGAAAATCAAAAGTTAGGATGGATAATAAACATATTGCTTAAGCTTTCTTTAAAATGTTGAACGGGGGATGAAGTTACTCCTAATGTTTTGAAAATGTCAGTTTAAAATATATTTTTAAAACGTTTGGTATGATTCGAAGAATTCATCTGATTAAATACCCTTATCAGCCAAACATAGTTAAATATTTTAGCTTCCAATTCATGCATAAAGTTGTTTTGTGAAAAATTAAGAGAGTTATGTGTGATAAAAAGGTGATCCAGTCTCCCCACTCTCCCCTACATTAATTTGAATTCATGGTTTTGTTTTCGTGTAATCGAATTTGGACTTTAATCCATTTAATCCATTCAATTAATTGTTTGACTCACTATACTGTAAAGTTTGAGAACAGCAGAGTAGCAGCAGTAAGGCAAGAGCTTATAAGAGTAATCTGGGACTATCATTTGAGACTGCGAACGGTTTGGGTTTGAGATCTAACCGGTCTCACGAACAAACATTTACAACCCAAACATTTACCTTAAGGAATACATTGTAGAAAAAAGCAAAAACTGCTCAAATGGAATTGCTCCATTGGCATAATGAATAATGATATCAAAATTTCAACAGTAATACAATATCAGAATCGCTTCAAATAAGACATCGGGACTTGTGATAACTGCTGATACCAATTGATTTTTTCCTTTTTTAAGGAGGCAAAAAACTCTCTTTACTAGGGATAACTGCTGAATGAAAATTCAACTTATGTCAGCATGCTGCAGCCTGCCCCTGATCGCATAAATGTCCCATATGCATTTTCATCGTTTTTGAGTTATTGAGTATATTAACTTTAAATGCGTTTTTCTCAGCTTGCTGATTTTGCATATGGGACATTTAACTTTTGTCAGCAGTAATGACAGTCAAGAGAGTTTTCCCTGCTTTAAAGCATTACACAGTTCAACAAGATTTTGTCTCTGAGACGAGTATATGTGTTCCTAGTAGAATTTTGCCTGCTGAATCCGAATCCGGGTTCAGAATTGCTCCAAATGGTCCCAATTTTGAGATACACCCGTTTGAAATGTTAGTTTTGGCCAAAATTAGCTACTTTGTCGACTATTTTACAAAAGAACTATTGAATAAACAACTGAACCAATACATGTATTTTATAGTTCACGTTTTCCCCTTTCTGAAACACCCCTGGTTTTTAAAATTTGATTGTTTCTATGCATATTTATAGCCATTTTAAAATTATTTTTTCAGTTGGTTCTCATTCAAGTTTTTCCAACTTGCATGCAAGTCATATTATGCTGGGATATCAATAATAAAAATCAAAAATGCTTTGCAGAACGTTAAAAAAGTATGTCTCGGTAATCTAATTGATCATATTTCATGTAATTTTGTCTGCTGAATCCATTCCTATCATTAGATTTTTTCAAAAAGGTCAGCTTTTTGAGTAAAAATTGAATTTTCGATGATTTTTTCAAAATAAAATCTATTTTATGCTAAAGTATGACTTAGAGATAACTAAATGTCGATGTCTCGTCAGTCTAATTGATCATTTTTTTTGTATTTTTGTCTGCTGCATCCATTCTCATCATTGGATTTTTTCAAAAAGGTCAGCTTTTTTAGTAAAAACTGAATTTTCGATGATTTTTTCAAAATAAAATCTATTTTATGCTAAAGTATGACTTAGAGATAACTAAATGTCGATGTCTCGTCAGTCTAACTGATCATTTATAATGTATTTTTGTCTGCTGAATCCATTCCCATCATAAGATTTTTTCGAAAAGGTCAAGTTTTTGAATAAAAATAGATTTTTTCAAAATAAAATCAATTTTATGAGCAGCTCTCTTCGAAATCGGCCGATATCGACCATTTTTATTTGTTGTATTTTTTTATTTGGCTCAAACTTTGTGGGGCCTACCCTATGACCAAAGAAGCTATTTAGTGCCATTGGTTCACCCATACAAGTCTCCATACAATTTGGGCAGCTGTGTGTGTGTGTGTGTGTGTGTGTGTGTGTGTGTGTGTGTGCAACCAACCAAACGGGACCACGCGGTCGCTTCTTACAAATTGAGTTGTTTCCATGTATTTTTAGCTCTCATTCTATACATGCAAATAACTCGCATAGGCATTTGGAAGGTGTTAGCTCTGCCGAGCTTCGGTGACCCATTTCTACGCTGGCTAGCCGAGCGCGAGGTACTTCAGCTTTGTCGACAAGCCCCGCCCTGAAGAACGTTTGGACCAATCGGATTCAAACGTTATTTAGAACTTCCGAACCCTTGTCAAATGGACAAGGACCCAGCGCGTATATAGTTGATGGTGGTAACAGTATTCCTAATTCCAGTCATAGCTCACCATGTCGCGATGGCCTTAGTGGTTAGCATTTTTGCTTACAAATCCAAAGGACGGGGGATCGAACCCCGACTCGAGCGACTTAGATTTTTCGTACATGTTCAGAGTTTCAAGATTTATATTTCCTATACTTTCTCGTTGGGAGCAGATGGGAATCGAACCCAGGACCATTCGCTTACAAAGCGAACACCGTAACCAGTCAGCCACGGCCGCTCCATCCATACAATTTGGGCAGCTGTCCATACAAAAATGGTACGTAAAAATTTAAACAGCTGGAACTTTTGAGTGAATTTTCTGATCAATTTGGCGTCTTCGGCAAAGTTGTAGGTATTTTTAAGGACTATTAAGAAAAAAATAGGTACACGGAAAAATTGCTGAAAATTGCTCAAATTCCCAAAATACGTAGTTTTTGATTTTCGAGATTTGTTATATGTATTAGAGGACAAAAAACCTCATTTTTTGAGCCATAGATAAATATGGTCAAAAAATCTGCCGCCTTGTTATGAATTTTTGAAAAAAATGTGATTTTGGAAAAAATCGAAATTTCATACAACACGAAATTAGACCTAATCATTTTATGTTAAATTTGATTTGCAATCGAAAAGTACTTTACAGATTTTTTGATAAAGGACTCCGTATTCAAGATATAGTCACCCAAAGTTTGATTTAAGCGAAATATTTGCAGTTTTTTTTTTGATTTTTAAAAATATTGACCATGAGTGACTTTTTCTAAAAATATCAATTTTTAAAAGATTCTGATCTTTGATTTTCTATGAAATTGTCAAAGAGACATAGAACAGCGGTTTAAACAAAAGAGAGAAAAATTGAGGTTGTCTAAATCTTACCCAAAATCCCCATAATTTTATAATGTCGATATTTATCTCAGCAACTTATGTTCCGATTTTCAATGTTAAAACATATAACATTCTTTACGAAAAAAAATCCGATCTTTTCAAAAACAAAATTTTCAAAAAAAAATCAAGAATAACATTTTTAAAGGGCGCAATATTGAATGTTTGGGTGGCTATATCTTGAAAACGGAGCCGTTTTTCAAAAATCTGTACTTTTCGATTGCAAATTAAATTTAACATAAAAAATTAAGTCAAATTTAGTTTTGTATGAAATTTTAATTTTTTTCCAAAAATTACTGCCTTTTCAAAAATTCATAACAAGGCGGCAGATTTATTGACCATACTTCTCTATGGCTCAAAAAATGGGGTTTTTTGTCCTCTAAAACTTTTCAACATTTGGGAATTTGAGTAATTGTAAAAAAAATGTTAATAAAGAATTCGGCAATTTTTTTCCGTGTACCTTTTTTTTCTCAATAGTCCTCAACAACTTAACAACTTTGCCGAAGACGCCAAATTGATCAGAAAATTCACTCAAAAGTTCCAGCTGTTTAAATTTTTACGTACCATTTTTGTAAGGACAGCTGCCAAAATTGTATGGAGACTTGTATGGGTGAACCAATGGCACAAAATAGCTTCTTTAGTCATAGGAAAGACCCCCACAAAGTTTGAGCCAAATCAAAAAATATAACAAAAAAAAATGGTCGATATCGGCCGATTTCAAAGAGAATTGCTCATAAAATAGATTTTATTTTGAAAAAATCATGGAAAATTCAATTTTTACTCAAAAACCTCACCAATTTGAAAAAATCTTATGATGGGAATGGATTCAGCAGACAATTTACATAAAAAATGATCAATTAGACTGACGAGACATCGACATTTAGTCATCTCTGAGTCATACTTTAGCATAAAATAGATTTTATTTTGAAAAAATCATCGATAATTCAATTTTTACTCAAAAACTTTACCTTTTCGAAAAAATCTAATGATGGGAATGGATTCAGCAGACAAAAATACATAAAAAATGATCAATTAGGCTGACGAGATATCCACGAGTCATACTTTAGCATTAAATAAATTTTATTTTTAAAAAAATCATGGAAAATTCAATTTTTACTCAAAAACCTGACCTTTTTGAAAAAATCCAATGATGGGAATGGATTCACCAGACAAAAATACATTAAAAGTGATTAAAAAGACTGACGAGACATCGACATTTAGTCATCTCTGAGTCATACTTTAGCATAAAATAGATTTTATTTTGAAAAAATCATCGAAAATTCAAATTTTACTCAAAAAGCTGACCTTTTTGAAAAAATCTAATGATAGGAATGGATTCAGCAGACAAAATTACATGAAATATGATCAATTAGATTACCGAGACATACTTTTTTAACGTTCTACACAGCATTTTTGATTTTTATTATTGATATCCCAGCATAATATGACTTGCATGCAAGTTGGAAAAACTTGAATGAGAACCAACTGAAAATATAATTTTAAAATGGCTATAAATATGCGTAGAAACAATCAAATTTTAAAAACCAGGGGTGTTTCAGAAAGGGGAAAACGTGAAATATATGATACATGTATTGGTTTAGTTGTTTATTCAATAGTTCTTTTGTAAAATAGTCGACAAAGTAGCTAATTTTGACCTAAACTAACATTTCAAACGGGTGTTTCTCAAAATTGGGACCATTTGGAGCAATTCTGAACCCGGATTCGGATTCAGCAGGCAAAATTCTACTAGGAACACATATACTCGTCTCAGAGACAAGAAACATTTGATTTTTTGTTGAACTGTGTTATTGACAGCCAAGAGAGTTTTCCCTTCTTAAGAGAAGAGAAAATTCAGTCACGACAGTTTCCCTTCTTTAAAGAAGAGAAAATTTAACAATTATCACAAACCAAGTGAGTTTTCCTTTCTTTAAAGAAGAGAACATTCAACTTTTGTCAGCATTTAGCACAATATAGGTGAAATCTAAACACTTAAAAACTGATCACTTTTTGAAATAAATTACATTCGTAATAAAAAAACTTTTCTGGGGAAAGGGCAATTCTGGGGAATGGATTTCTGAGGAATGGCATTCTGGGGAATGGGATAGAACCCAACAAACTATTCTGAATCTTTTCGTTCGATCGATCGATTCCTGGTGCTTTGCGATGATCTTCAAAGTTGTTCCCCAGTTTACATAAAAAAGATAATAAGAAAATTTCATCGGATCGTATTAGTTACAGACATTTTCAGATTTTTGAGGTTTAAGACGATCAAATTTTGTGTCCCATTACATCTCTGCTTAGCTTATATCTGTAAGCCCATACATCCAATTGAAATGTGGTCAAAGACAAACTTATGGGAAATTGGACGAACTTTCCGGTTAAAATATTTACGAGACTGAAAAATCAAGTCTGTCATATAGAAATTGCCAAAAACCATCAAAAAACCTATTTTTTCTACATTTTTATTTTTAAAACCACTGTAACTTCACAAGGATTGGACTTAGGACAATGGTCAATATGGAGACTTTTATGTAAAATTGTCTGGAAAATCGATTTCCGTATTCGGTTTTTGAAAATTTTGACGTTTAGAGCACTTTTCAAAAAAACAGTTTCAGTAAATGATTTTTGTAGTTTTTTAGGTGAGTTGCTCCATCCTGCATTTTTCGTCAGTCTTTTTGTAACATCTTAGGCTATCATCACAAAAATTTTGAACGAAAAAAAATCGTGGGCTCCCCCTCAAATTTGACTTTTAAACTTAAAAATCAAAAAATCTCATAAACGTTGGGTGTTTTTTTCTTTCAGTGTATTTTTATCGAAAAGCCCGTCAAATTTCCTACAAGTTTGTCTTTGACCACTTTTTGATACGATGCAACGGCTTCGAAATACAGAAATATTTAAATTCCGAATTACAAAAATATTTAAAACACTTACGCCCTTCTCAAATGTCATTATCGTGTGGAACTGGCTCCATATACACAAAAATGGCTTATATAAGCGAAAGATAACATGTCTACAAAGTTTCATTGATATCGGAGAGGGTCGGGTACAACCGATTCCCTATTTGGCATGGAATTGCTCTATGATGATATTTTGGCAGAGTTCTATGCTTTCGATGACAAATGACAATGACAATACAAATTCAATTACATATTAAGAGCGAGTTTTTCACCAATGTGTAACAGGTCGTATCGAGGTGCTCCGATTTGAATGAAACTTTCAGCGTTTGTTTGTCTATGTATGAGATGAACTCATGTCAAATATGAGCCCTCTACGACAAAGGGAAGTGGGGTAAAACGGGCTTCGAAGTTTGAGGTCCAAAAAACCTAAAAAATCTTAAAATTGCTCGCATTTCCGTAAAACTTCATCAATTCCAACTCTCTTAGATGCATTCGAAAGGTCTTTTGAAGCACTTCAAAATGTGCCATAGACATCCAGGATTGGTTTGACTTTTTCTCTTAGCTTTTGCAAATTACTGTCAAAAATGGATTTTTTTAAAACCTTGATATCTTTTTCCAGCAGCCTCCAACACCCATACTCCTATAGGTCAAAAGAGGATTCCGAATATGACAAAATTGAGACCAATAAGTGCCGCTATGGAGGCCTACAGGGCAAAAACTAACGTTGTAAAATGTTTGTTGAAGAAAAATCGAAAAACTATGAGAAAAACTGCGATTGGCCAAAAAGTTAATACCGTAAGCTTATAGTCCATGAAATTGCCTATCTTTTGACCTATAGGAGTATGGGTGTTGGAGGCTGTTGGAAAAAGATATTAAGGTTTTAAAAAAATCCATTTTTGACAGTAATTTGCAAAAGCTAAGAGAAAAAGTCAAACCAATCCTGGATGTCTATGGCACATTTTGAAGTGCTTCAAAAGACCTTTCGAATGCATCTAAGAGAGTTGGAATTGATGAAGTTTTACGGAAATGTGAGCAATTTTAAGATTTTTTAGGTTTTTTGGACCTCAAACTTCGAAGCCCGTTTTACCCCACTTTTCTTTGTCGTAGAGGGCTCATATTTGACACGAGTTCATCTCATGCATAGGCAAACAAACGCTGAAAGTTTCATCCTAATCGGAGCACCTCGATACGACCTCTAGAACAAACCGAGCAATATTTACAAATACTGCCTCTTAAACACCGAGTCATATCAAATTGCTGATGTTTGCTTACAAGTGACTTGTTTTACAATGTTCTTAAGATGACGAACTTTTAATTGTACTTATGGCAAACATATTTTTGATTTGGTCCTAAAACATTACCACACATAATTTTTGACACGTTCCCTATGCCAACCTGAACTTATCAAACAGAACATTCAGGTCATTTCCTGTACCTTCCATTCACACAAAAGGCCAACTCAAACTCCGTGTGAGGTGCACCATACCCAATCACCTCACAGGAGGGTATCAATTATCTTCCCATTCCACACTCTTGTTAAGGGCTCAGCAGCTACCTAACGAGAGGATGGTTTCTTCCCAAGATTGAACAGAGCTAGCACCAACAAGATCAAGATTCCATTCATGATTCCCAGAATTTCTCCAACTTTGCTCAGCCGTTCTATACTCTCTTCGATTAGCTCGCTGGCGCTCAAAAGCCAAAAAACAGCATGCTTCTGGCACGTGTATAACGTCTTCTCTTCTCTTTTCGTTCGAAAAAGAGTAAAAGAGCGAGAGAATTTCGGAAAAATGAGCAAGATCACCGCGCGATCTCGCAGTCGATCTCAAACGATCGCGGACCACCGAGAAAGTCAGTTGTGCCGAGAGGAGGACGCCCCAGGTTCGATCCCCGCGCGGTTTGTGTCGCGTCGCGAGTTCAAATCAGGTTTTTTCTCCTCTACTCTATCTGTGTGTAGAGGTGTTCTGCAGTGGTCAGCTTTGTGTGTTAAGGAGAGGGTTTTCCAGAAGAAAAGAAGGTGCAAATTTCAGAGGTGAACGATTTGGGGATTGTGTTTGGCGAGTTCGTGACGAGATCGGAATAAAGGCGACCTTAAAAGCGCAAAAGGGTTCTTTGAGAAGTCGATTCCGGAACTGCGAAAAAATCCAAGAAGTTTCTAAGCTTCCTGTGGAAAGGGAAGGAATTTTGCGCTTATACGCGTGAGAGTAGTACACACTTTAACCAAGGGGTGCCTGCAGAGAGGTTGGCTGGTGTTGGTGCGATCGCGATCGACGATCGTGGAACGTCACCAATACTTACCTGTGTGAGACGACGGCGACGTCCAGTCCAGTGATGTGTTTTGGGCCCTGACGATGGATGGGACACATGCACGCACACTAATCAGAAGGATAAGTTTTGGGTGATGATCAATAATATTGATCGAGTGTTTACAGTACGAGTTAGGGGAGGAGAATTTTGTGGATCTTCTTTTTCTTTTCTTCGGATCACAAAGATGAGTAAAAAAGTATTATGGATTATCGACCCTTGATTCTGAAACAGACATATAATCTAATCTGATCTAGTCTAACCCTAGAGCAGCCAAACTTTAGAAGAGATTCTGGATAAAGTCTTAGGTTAGGTTACGCCTAGCCTTCTTCTTGTCATTTATTTACATTTGTAGTCCGCACTGCAACATCACAAAAGTTAAAGCGGCCAGGCCTACTGCGTAAAGTAGAGAGGCAGAGATGATTCGTTGAAGTGGCTTTAGTTTGAACACGGAGATGCGAGTTCGATTCAAGTCTTCAGAACAAAGTTATTCTCAGTTACCTAACAATGATAAACAAGAGTAACTATTTTTTTGTCATTTATTGCGAAAAATATTATACTACCCTAATATCTCTTTTTGTATTAGTACCAGTTATCGATCTATGAGCGATCGATCTATCAGTACTCGGAACTGGAAGCGCAGCTTCCTTACATCGGCATCAACATCTTCACTGTGTTGTAGTTGATCCAACCAATTCACCGTAATGTTCGCTTAGTGGTGATGAGTTTTGTTTACATATAAATTACTCCGACCCGGCTCAATATACGCTATAGAAGTTCGAAAGTGATCTTCAGCCGTGAGTGTGCACAAGACATTCCATCGAACCTGCGCGTAAGCGTTGTTTAGCTTACCCGCACTTGACTTGCTGAACGGTTTGTGTCTACACATTGAACTTCTGGAATTAGCTCTGGGTGAAAGGTTAGTTGGTGAAATTCTGCGAATTCTCAACCAGCTAGATCGAGTGATCGCGTGGTTCGCGTTGCCAGAACGAACCTCGATGACCTTGACGTCGTCGTCGTCGTCGTCGTGTTTGCGTTGGGGAGTTCTGAACAACAACCTCTACGGCAGTCGCGTTGTCGTCCGATCTTGTCAGACTTGCTGGGGACAACAAGTGGATTCATTCAGCTGTCGAAGTCGTCAAGCTGCGCAAAGTGGCTTATCGACTTCCGTTGATCTATCTCGCGCTGGTGTAAAGAGTGCACTAATCTGAGCTAATTAATTCCAGAGACTGAAACTGTGAGGTACGTGTAGTTTGCTGCTGGTCATCCTTAGATATCCAGACCACCATGGCAAGCCGGAAGATCCTGCTGGTGACCCTGGCCACCGGGTTCGTGGGTCTGCTCTTCCTAGCCCAGTACGCGTACGCCTGCAACGAGATGGTCTGCGCCAGCATCGTGTCCAAGTGTATGCTAACCCAGAGCTGTAAGTGTGACATGAAGAACTGTTCGTGCTGTAAGGAGTGTTCCGAGTGCCTCAGCTATCTGTACACCGAGTGCTGCAGTTGTCTGGAGATGTGTCCCAAGCCGAACGAGACGACCAATGAGTTGAGCAAGCAGTCCCACGTGGAGGAGCTGGAGGGTTTCCCGAACCTGTTCAACGTGCTGACGGCGGAGGAGGATCCGGAGGAGCGGTGGAAGATCTACACGTTTCCGATCGATTTCGACGCGGCGCTGTACGGGTCCAACGGGGAGAGCGGAACGAAGTATATTATGCGTGAGTAAAGGGAAAACAATTGCGCCGGTTAATGGAATTGGGGAAAATTGAATTTTGTGTGGGTTGTTGTTTGGGTTTTTGATTGATTTCATAATCCACAGTAGCCATAGCAGAGTTATATAATAATTTACAAAGTATAATCGATCACAATAGTCCGGCAACCAGTAGTTTTCAAAGAATCGAAGCTTTAATGAAACTTCAATTTTATTTGAGATATAGCTCATATTCAGAATGAAATATGCTCAAATATAAATATAAAAATTAAAAACAATGATTCTTAATTTAACCGTTATTTTGGTTGATTGTTCTCCTAACTTCAAACAAAACCAAAAACTTACATGCAACCAGCTTGTTTCTTAAAAATGTTTTCATGTTTTGATCTACACGCCTATGAGGTTAGTATGGATTGCGAAAATGGCTAACGTGCTCAAGAATGGCCATAACTGAACAATTCTAGAGTTTTGGCCTTCCTCACCTTACTGAGGAAAGGCTGTAAAATCACTCGAAAAACGAAATTTTAAATATGATCTCCTAGACCCACCTTTATGTATACATATCGACTCAGAATCAAATTCTAAACAAATGTCTGTGTGTGTGGTGGGATGTTGATAAAAAAAATTGCACCGGATCTCATACATTTCGATGAAAACGTTGTCCGAATCTATCATGTAACTTGTCGTTGGATAGGTAATCCAACAAGTTCAATAAATTGCAGATCTGACTTATACGTTATACGCACTTAAGTATTATTTATGCACTATTTGGAGGCTGGACTTCAGATAGTTTGACAAAAATATTGTCTGGATCTATCATGCGACCTGTTGTTGGATAGGTAATTACAAGACCTTTTCAACGAGTTCAAAAGATTGAAGATCTGACCAGGGCTGCGGAGTCGCGTCATATTTCAAGTGACTTCGACTCCAACTCCGGCTTTCTGAGTTAAACTGACTCTGACTCCGACTCCAGCTCCGGCTTTCCATAAATCGACGTCGTCGTGCTATCATGTCGCACACGCCATTTCGACGTTCCGAGAAAAACGCGTTTTAATGTTTGACCTTTAATAAACAAAAACTAGAGCACGCAATGTAAACAATAACAAACACGTTTTGTTTGGTTGACCATTCTGTGCATTGTCCCGAAGTTTGGTTTATTTGGTTGCTGGAGTCCCGAGTTATACAGTAAGTAAAAAAAGTATTTACACCCCTTGGGCACTGTGCACATTTTGTGATGAAACATGTAAAAAATTTAAAGTTTGACAGGAACCTAGTACTACGTTTTGTTCAGAAACTCATGCCAAACATTTTGCTACAAAAAACTCATGAAAAGATGATTTCTATAAAAAGTTATATAACAAATACTATTACGAAAATAAAAAAGGTGCAAAAAAAGTTTGTACACCTTTCGAAAAATTAACATAAATAATGTTATTTGTTGACAAATCACCATAAATCCAGTCTCCCAACTCCAAATAGGCATCCTTGACTGATTAAAAAAAGAATTTGGATTGAATATAAAGTTTACTAACTACTTAGTATAAAAGTTTATATAACTCTGGAAATTCTATATAAAACTTATCTAAACTTAATTTTGCAAACTTTTAATTCAACTAAATGTCAATATATTACCATATAATTGCTAAATAAACATTTTGGAGTGGGTATAACACCGTTTTGGGGGTATTTGTATCGAAAGAATAGATTTTTCGTTGGAATTTCGTACCAACCCGGAATTACGTCGTAGGAAAATCCGCCGGCATCCGAACTGGTCCACGATTCACAAGTTAACCTATGTGGAATCGGAAAGGGCATGAAATTTCCGATCTTTTGATACCCATACATCTAGGTTTTCTTTAAAACCTACGTTTTGGTCGGGACCGTGGTGTAGGGGTAAGCGTGGTTGCCTCTCACCCAGTCGTCCTGGGTTTGATCCCAGAAGGTCCCGGTGGCAAATTTTGAGACGAGATTTGTCTGATCACGCCTTCCGTCGGACAGGGAAGTAAATGTTGGTCCCGGTCTAACCTAGTGGTTAGGTCGTTAGCTCAGTCCAGGTGCAGGAGTCGTCTCCCTGGGTCCTGCCTCGGTGGAGTCGCTGGTAGGCACTAGGCAGTTGGACTAACAATCCAAAGGTCGTCAGTTCGAATCCCGGGGTGGATGGAAGCTTAGGTGTAAAAAGAGGTTTGCAATTGCCTCAACAATCAAGCCTTCGGACACCTAGTTTCGAGTAGGAATCTCGCAATCGAGAACGCCAAGGCAATGCTGTAGAGCGAATAATTTGATTTTTTTTGACATACTTTTTTTGCGCCTTTTTTATTTTCGTAATAGTATTTGTTATATAACTTTTTATAGAAATCATCTTTTCATGAGCTTTTTGTAGCAAAATGTTTGGCATGAGTTTTTGAACAAAACGTAGTACTAGGTTCCTGTCAAACTTTAAAGTTTTTACATGTTTCATCACAAAATGTGCATAGTGCCCAAGGGGTGTAAATACTTTTTTTACATACTGTAATTACAAATGTTTACGTTAGTCTGCTTTGTACGTGTGTCAAACGCATCCTGACCTGAAATCCCTTTGACCAATTGTCACACTTACATCGATTTTCAGGGAGTGACAAGATAGCACGACAAGATTGAAACTACTTTCATATGTAAAGTGACAAAAATGCACGGAGTTTTTTCGGTTTTTGGTGAATATCTCAGGATTTAAATCGAATTTTGGGGATCTGTGAAGGTCAAAAGGAGAGGCATTGTGAGCTGCACAAAATGGCGTTCTTAACTCAATTTGGTCCAAAATGCACGTACGACAAGTTAGCACGATGGCGACGAAATTGTTGACTCCGGCATACCAACTCTAGCCAACTCCGACTCCAGCTTATTTAAATATTAAAATAAATGCATTTTCAGCACAACAATTTTCTGAGTGAATTTGAATTTTGTTGTTTGGAAAATTGTAACATTTTATTTAACTACTTTAAATTTACATTCATTTTTTAAGTTAATAAGCTAGCTACACTAATTTTCAATTGTTTTTTTAGCAGGTCATTTACTGAAAATTTCAGTAGTGCAGATTTCAGTAAATTTAACTGAATTCAGTAATGAGAGATTGGTGTACAGTAACTATCAAAGGTACCCTGGTTTTGAAATAAACAATTTTCAAAGTTACTATTTTTTAAAGCTTTTTTGAATCTATTTGAGAAGACGTACATGGACATTGTGTGATCCAGCCCAGTACACACTTCAAACATACAAATGATGAGAAAATTCTAATATTAGAAAAATAAATTAAATTATATCAATTATACCACCCCGATTTAAGGCATTTAATAAAAAATTAGACTTGTTCAACGATATTATTAAAGGATCAACACTTCAAGAGTTTTGTAGCGAAATTGTAAACATTGGGGTAATCGATACATCTAATAAATTCAATGACTCTCGCATATGCAACGCTGGTTTAACTGTATTTCAAAGTAGTTGCAACTTATTTTCAATATTTTTTGTCAGCTTGAGATTTATTCAGCACGTCACTTTGATTTGTTTTTATTTACATACAAAATGAACATGTGGCGTTCCAAGTAGAAGATGGATATAATAGTTGGTAATGTTTTAAAAACATAATTATATTGGTTTAATACAGATAGTGAGCTTTCCAATCACAATAAAAATGCTTCGAAAACATCATGGTATCTGATAAATATCTTGAACCAAAAAATACATTAAATAAAAAAAATGTCAACGCAGTGCACGCAATTCAATAAATAAATTTAAAATATAAAAAAATGGGAAGTAACCTGAATTATAACAAATATTGAACAATAAATAAGTTCGTAAATTATATTAAATTTTTTGACAGATCCGACGCCGGGTCTATCAGAAATTTACGACTCCGGCTCCGACTCCGACTCCAGCTCATACAATTTAGCCGACTCCGACTTCGACTCCAGCTATTAGAGTTTTGACGACTCCGACTCCAACTTCTAGGTCCCCAAAAAGACCCGACTCCACCGACTCCAGCTCCGACTCCGACTTCGACTCCACAGCCCCGGATCTGACATCCGTATCAAAAGTTATAAACACATAAGTGTCCTGAATTATGAAGATCTGACTACCCTATCTGATGGTATGAATAATGAATCAAGTTGATAGAAAACTGAAAGGTCCACCCTTTATATCCATTTTGGATAGCATTACCCTCTAAATGTGAGGAAGGCACAACCACCTAAGGGTGGATTATCTAACTTTTTTTCAAAGATCTAAAGATTTTTTTTATAAATTCATTGATATTTTGCAAGTTTTTGATAAAGGCATAAATTTGCATACTTTATGCATCACAATTTTGAAAAATGTTCTTTCACTATCTTCCTTGAAGAGATGAATGCACAATGGTGTAAAGTCTCTATAAAAAAAAAAAAATGTTCTTGAACTTTAGTATTTAAGCCGTGGGACAAAATTTCAAATAAAATTTGAAAAAGTAGAAAAGTCAAAATTGTACCACTTTAAAATTGTTCAAATGGCGTTTTAACCGTTTCTGGACCAAAGCGCCTCGAAAAATTTCACGAAACATATAAAAAATTACGATGTCGAACCATACATTTCCGAGTTGAATTTTTTGTATACTCAAACCCCGGTGGTTGGTCACTTTTTTGTATGACACTTTTTTAGTTTGCACCCCGTTGGTTGGTCAAAGTCATGTTAAAAGACGAACTGTCACTTTTTACACGGCACTTATGCACACTATCAAATCAAACGTTTGGTAGTGTGTGTGAACTCCGTGTAAAAGGGGTGTCAAACTAAAAAGTGACCCCGTTCGTTTGACAACAGTTGGTGTCAAACCATCGGGGTTTGAATGTAATAAAATCCGGGTTTTTCGCTGCGCCGCGCGCAAAAATGGTAAAATTACGAATTTGGCAAAAAATCATTTTTTTTTTCACTAAAAAACCAAAAACCAAATTTCAGTGATGACCTATACATGTTTGAGTATTTTTTTTCTTTGTAATTGAAAGACGCAACTTTTGGTACCCAAACATGTATGTTATTGCAGTTTTAGCGAAAAATGTTGTTGTTTTTTTGCCGTTTTCGTTCGTACATTGATACCCCGATGGTTTGACATCAACTGTTGTCAAACGAACGGGGTAAATTTTTAGTTTGACACTTTCTTTACCAAACGTTTTGTTTAATAGTACGTGTGAGTCCCGTGTAAAAAGTGACAGTTCGTCACTTTTTAGCTTGATTTTGTCAAAACAACGAGATACAAAATAAAAAAGTGTCAAACGAAAAAGTGACCAATCACCGGGGGTTGAGTGTATATCTTTAAATCCTGTTCCGATCCTGAATCCGATAAAAATATTTCCAGAGATAGGCTCTTTGGTCCCGTAAAAACTACACTTTAAAGTTTCAAACGACCTTGTCATATGTTAGGATAGATTTTTGAAACCTCGTACTATTTTTTTGAAAGGCCAACTTATTACAGCAAAAATCGGTTGAAATGGCGAGGAGTTATGATTTTTTGAAAAACGTGTTTTTTTGCGAAAATAGTCCAAAATGGCTATTTTTTTGAGCACCTTAACTTAGCGTAGGTACGGCGTGAAATACGGGTCTAACTTTTTCGGAAAGGGAACCTCTAGAAAAGTTTTGTGCCCGATCCGAGCACTTTTGTTTTTTCCATGCTATTATTATGGGGAATTGCTGAATAAATTTATCTCATTCCACCTCAAAAGTATTAGCAATTGTAATCAACATTTTCTGACAAACTTAAATATGGTAGGGTTGTTTAAACCACTAAAATAAGGTTAAAATTTCGATTTTCATCCAAATCGGACCACCGCCTCCATTTTGACATCACCTTACAATTTTGCCTTTTCGGCGGAAATTCAGGAAATCTGCGGGCAGAATGGCCCGTCTAAGTAAAATGCGCCAAAAACCGTAGAAAAACATACAAATTTATGAATTCAGTGTAGTAGGCTTATGCTTTGGGATGTTCCTTTCAATGTTGTATGCTTGTTTGATGAAAATTTTTAGCTTAAAACTATTTTTGAGCCACTTTAAAAAAAAGTTGTTTTCGGCTACTTTTCCTGGGTGCGGGGCAGAATGGGCCACCTTAGAAAACAAGCCATTTTGTCTAATAAAACGTTGAAGGGAGATGATAAATGATTAAAGGGAACTTTCTAACATAGTTACCATAAAGTTAGACCACTTTTATGAAAATAGTCACTTACCAAAACAAACATTTTTGGAAATAGTTTTAATATGTTGAAATAAAACACTAATTTTACAAATAAGCATCAAAACAACTAAAAAATCAACTTATGAACCTACCAGGAGCGACATAATCCATTTAACCAAAATTCCATAACTTTTGATTGTTTTTATAAGGTAGGAAAAGGGTGGTCCATTCTGCCCTCAAGTGGATTTGAATTTAACACTTCCACCACCAAGCCTCTAAATTGATTTGAGGTTCCGTTGTTGTTTGATTACGTTCGTAATAGCTCCTGGTAACATTATAAACATTGAACAAACTTTTTCAAACAATCTAACTTTCGAGAAAGCTTATTTAAGAATCTCAAAATAAATAACATTTGCGTGATTCGGTCAATAAATTTACATTTTTGCTCATAATTCGAAAAATACAATGAATACAAACGTGGTTTTCGGTTCAGTGATGTATTTTGACGTCCTTTATAAGACCGTTGCCTTACAGTTGGTTTAAATCTGTCATTCTGTCCCCCTTCCCTGCCCTATAAACTTGTTGCACAGCGAGCTCGTTTTATGTTTTGTTCTACCCTCGTGTTCAAAAGGTTTTCTAACTTGGTTAATCGTCTAGGTCACGAGATGATGAATTTTGAAGTACACTCAAACCCCGATAGTTTGACACCAACTGTTGTCAATCGAACGGGTTCACTTTTTAGTTTGACACCCCTTTTACACGGAGTTCACACACACTGCCAAACGTTTGATTTGATAGTGTGCGTGAGCGCCGTGTAAAAAGTGACAGTTCGTCATTTTTTATTTTGACTTTGACCAACCAACGGGGTACAAACTAAAAAAGTGTCAAACGAAAAAGTGACCAACCACCGGGGTTTGAGTGTAAATTGCTAACCACCTTTGGGGTAATGTAAAAAAGGAGGCTTTCTCAGTTTCTTACATGTGCAAAAACTAAGCTTCAACATCATAATGGGGGTTGAGGAAGACAAATTAAGAGGGAGTGGCTAGATTTGTCTAAAAATCTAGTATTAATCAATTTTATCATATTTTTTTTTGCAGACTCCAGCGATAACGATCTAAAACCGCGCTACGACGACTCGTCCAAGATCACGGTCAACTGCACCGTCGCGTACATGTCCCAGTGCATGTCGTGGAACAAGTGCAAGGAGAGCTGCCAGACGATGGGCGCCTCCAGCTATCGGTTCGATTCGACCTTGCAAAGTAATTTCAGTATGTTTAACTTCCTGTTTTTTTTTCTCTCTCAGATGGTTCCACGACGGCTGCTGCGAGTGCGTCGGCCAGACGTGCATCAACTACGGCATCAAGGAGTCCCGCTGCCGGGAGTGTCCGGAGAACAAGGACCTCGATCTGGACGACTTCCCGAACGAGGACGAGCTGGACTATGGCGACGGGGTCGGTCCGCTGGACAACGGTGGGGTGGAGTCGACCAATATCTGAATTTCGGTGCGGTTGGCAGCGTTGGTGGTCGCGGCCGTGGCTTGGGGATGGAACTAAAGTGAGAGACAGTCTGGACGTGAACATACACAGAGTCATGATGTGCCTTATTAGAAAGAGTGATGTTCGAGGGACTTTCTTAGCGAACGGAAAACAAAAGTGTGCAGTGCAGTATTTGACGGTTTTAAATTATGTGTATTAACGATTGGGAAACAGAAAGTATTTTAAAATGTGTACTTGAACAAAATGAATAGCAGTTAGGGGTTGGAGTTTTAAGTTTTATTGAACGGACAGTGCAGTAGCAGTGATTGATGCCGTGATTGGGCCGCGAAATATTTTCTATTCTTAACTTTTAAGCATTGTATCGCGGTGGAAAAGTGAGCTCAATCAAAAGTAGAAGGACTTATTTTTATGACTTTTTATGTAAAATAAAATCTTAAATGTGTACTCAGTTGTGGCTTTGACTCTTTTACCAAGAAGGAAATTTCTCACGAATAACTGACGACTCATTTAAATTTCTACAAGTCTTTCTTATTCCTGTTTTTCTTATTTTTCTTAAACTTCCCTACTGCTTTCGCAACTGTTGTTGCTTTTCTGAACTTTTCTTCAACGTCTTTTCCTTTCTTACCCTTAGTTAGTTTTTTCTTACGTTTTTCAATCTTGTTACCCGTCTGAGCATTCTGCAGCGTCATTTTATTCAAAAGTCGGCTCATTTTCTCCATCTCAAGCCTGAGTTCCTCCAGCTTGACATCCGCTTCCAGCGATCTTCCGCTAGCAGCTATCTCCGCCCTGCTACTCTCCTGAATCTCCTTCACCATAATACTCTGATCGACGATCCTCAGCGCCTCGTCCATGATGTGATCGTCCAGCGTAGAAAACAGCGGAAACTTGCAGAACTTGAAGTTCACAAACAGGCCCTGCGATCCACGCACCAGAAACCCTCCGGGAATGTTCGGCACAACCCTCCACTCGCCCTTAGGTGCTCGCTGATCGCGACGATTGTCCGCTGGCTGATCCTCGATCGACTGCACCAGTATCTTGCGCATCTCGTTGGGACGCACCACGATCACGTACGAGTGGTTCTCGAAGAACGAGCTCGGGTAGAGTCGTCGGATGAAGGCAAGCGGCATTTCGCGTAGTCCCCGCTCGTAGCGTTCAAGAATGGTTACCTTTTTGCTGATGCTGATTAGTTCGGAGCGCTCGCGGATGGCGGTGATGTCACTGACGGCTTTATCAGGTTCAGAATGACTATCGGTGCGAAGAAGATAAACAGAACGAAGATGAGCATTTTGCCGCCGCTAAAGTCGACGGCAGCCGCCTCGAACTCTCCGGTGGTCATGACCAGGGTCTTGAGGGCGGCGTCCGAGAAGGTGCCAAACGTGTTGAACGGGTTGTCGTCTTCGGGAGCGGTTGAGTTGGTGGTTTGATCGTTGTACGAGAGGTAGAAACTGTACGTGAAGGACGCTAGCAGAGGGATGAACAGGAGAAAGCTGAGCAGGAAGTTGAGCGATACGGTTTTGAACATGTGCATGTAGGTGGCGATGCTGTTGAACGGGAGCGAACCGAGAAGGACAGTTAGTTGCATGGCGAACGCGATCACGGTTAAGGAGGACAGGATAGAGTTACAGCCGTTTGATAGAACCACAATCATGGCGGTGATCGTGGCGATGTCCAAATAGTTTTCAAATGTCGATAGGTAATTGAAGCGTAGAAATAGCAACTGAATAATTTCCCGGAAGATCATGTAAACAGCACCGATCCAGGTAAGTACGGTTGGCACGATTGAAGATCGTCCATCATCGCACGCATCTAGCGAGTGCCAACTGAAGCAAAACACCGTTATTAGCGTGCATATCAAGTTAATGTAGCTCCACTTGGTCAGCCGTAGCCACTTGACCTGGATGAAGGTGTACACAACGGGATGCACCAGCAGCCGCTGAAGATCCTTTGACTTGGCGATGATCTTCACCGGGTCCATCTCCGTTACAAACGACTGCTCCGGCTTATTTGTAACGTTCGACGCTGAAGCCTTCTCCACAATCCTCCACAAATTCAGCTCGCTGCGATCCTTCTGATTAGCCTTTTTAACCATGCGCTTCTTAAATATGTACGGATCAAACCCGTTCAAGTTTAACCTAACCTCGTTGCGATCAAAGTACGATCGCCGCACGTCGATCGTGACGCACTGGTCAAAGTATTTCTTCCAAAAGTCGTACCGTGCGTAGTCCAGCGGAGTCAGGTTGTCCTTGTTACGAACTCCTAGGAATGCATACTTCTGCTGCAGCAGCTCCAGCGCAATGTCCGTGAAGCCAAACTTCAGCGCGCTGTGCAGCGCCGTGTTCCCGTTGTTGTCCGTACGCGTCAGAAAGATCTTTTGGTCCTTCGCTAGCAGCGAGGCACACTGCAGCACCTTGGCACGCTCTTCGTCCCGCTTCCACAATTCGTGCGCTCGGTTCAGCGTGATCACCAAAATAGGATCGTCGTTCACAAGCACCTTATCGGTTATGTGACCCAGCAGTAGTCCCAACGTGGTCACATTCCCACACTCGCAAGCCTTCTTCAGCAGTCCCTTCAGCTCCAGCCGGTACATCAGCTCAAATGTTTTCGGTTCGTTGACCGGTTCACAAACCCGTACTCTCTTCCCTGGCAGGGGATTCACAATCTGAAAGATCTTCCGACCGGCATGATCCACGATCTTCTTGACGCACCGCTCCTGATTCAACTCCACTGCGGTGTGCAACAGCAGCTTGATGACACACCTAACATTTCCGATGTTCACGTTTAACACCTCAAACTCCGCCATGAAGCGATCCTGCTCGTTGAACCGCAGAAACAGTTCCAGCAGCTCAACGGTCACAATCACCACGGCTCGTTCTTGGTAGAACCCAACGACCCTCTGTTTAAGCTCATTCGTCTTGCCGATCGCGATCGCTCCCTGGAAGATTCCGGTGCACTCCTTCAGGAACTGTTTGTTATCTTCGGATCGGTTCTTCATCAACAGCTCAAACGGAAGCTTCAACCGATCGCTGAACATGTTAAAGTCCGCACCATGGTACAATAACAATCGAATACATTCCCGTATATCATCGGTCTTCGCTGGGCTTTTGGTGACCTGCAGGGCACGCTTCTTAAAGTTCGGATTGTTCAGACAGGCGTCGTACTGCTCGCACAGCAGAAACAGGGCCGTTTTGCGTTGCTTGTTCCGGGCGTTGACCTCGATCGAGGGTTGTGCCAGCAACCACTCGATGAAGCTGATGTTCAGCGCTTCCGCAGCGTAGTGCAGGGGCGTGTTCAAGTCGGGGCAGATTTTCTACAAGAAATCGACGTTTTAATCAAGCGTTCACTCAAGATAACTTAGCTCTGTAATACCTCGTTGACCGCGTCGAACCTCGGTATGAAGCACTCTAGATACGGTCGATAGCGAAAACTGTTCTCGAGCATCCGACTCAGCTGCGGCTGTAGCTTCGCGTTGAACAGGAACGACTTGGGTTCGGGGATGGTCGTCAGCGTGTCCCAGTGCTTCATCTCCTCGATCAGGTCGTACAGCACGGTAAACTTGTAGTCCTCCAGCAGGTTCTGAAGCATCGCGAGACCATCGTTGATGGAGTCTTCGGCGATAACCTCATCCAGCGCCTTCTGGAGTGATATCTGCAATGACGATTCAGTATTACGACCAAACCAGCTGTTCAATCGGCACGATTCGACGATAAGAATCACGTGCTGGCAGCACTCACTCTGAACCAATTGTACAAAAATTTGTTCACCATGTTTCGCGCTTATCACGGTAAACAAACTCTGTATAAATTTATCTCCGCTCGACAACACAAGTCTCGTACTCTTACCTGCAACTGTTTCCTCTCGGAGCGTTTCTGCTGTCGAGTATCTTCAAGTTCTAGTCTTGTTTCCTCTGCGAGGGCAAATAAAGTCAATTGAAATTCAATTGATTAGAGTCTAATCCCCACCGAAAGTGAGTCATGCTTACCGGGCACCGCTACGGGGGCTTGCTTTTCCTGGGTCATCTTTGTAAAACGGACACGGTTGTCGATTACCGGTCTGCTGGAATGTTTCTGACTATTTGTCGGCATGTTAATTAAATTTTGACAGAACTCCTTAATGCACGGTTACGACACGACTGTCATCCACATACAAAGCGAGTGAAGTCAAAATCGAACCAAGATCGAACCAAGTTTTTAGCGCGTGGCATTTGAAAAGGTCGTATGCGCATCGGACATAAATTACATAAATAAAAACTTTTTTCCGGTTTTTTGTCTTTAGAAAGATTTATGTTTTTTCTCAAATTTGAACTAGGGGAATAGCATATAATTCCATCGAGAACCTAATGTTGGCTTATCAGCACTTTGGTGTTCAGTTACAGCTAGTTTAAAGAATTTTCGACAGAAATTTAGTTAGTATTCTGAAAGCGTAATTCATTTTAACACAACGGACAGGATTTTAACACAACGGAAATATCAAACAAATTTTATTTTGTTTCAAGGAAACTGAAGCTATTCAGTTTTTAGTTCAGTTCAGTGTGTTGTGTAGTTTTTCTTGCATGGCCAAGTAGAACTTTGTTTTATTGATCTAATAAATGTTAAATGTAAAAATAACGTAATACTTGTAACTATCTCATATATATGCAAAAAAGTTAAAACCGAGGTAGAAACTAACAAAAAACATAATTTGAGAAAAAAATTGTATTTGTTTCATACGACCTTTTCAAAAACCATACGTAAACAATATTGACAGCGCCTCTGGTGGGGACTTCAGGAAACTGCATGCGTGTCAAATCCCTGCCTTAATGGGGCCTACATACGACTCGACACGGACGCGACATACTGGCCAGCTTAAGCCGCGGGAGAATACTGACTAAGTGAGTTGGCAGACAGTGCGGAGATACAACATGAGAGCGAGGTTCAACTAAAGTAAGTTGAGTTGGGCTCTCTGTCACTGGAGAAGAAGAGCGCGAGAGATATGGAATTGGGAGAGTAGATGGCTTGTGGTTAATAAAAAAAACTATTTTAGTTGTTTACAGTCATCCCTCGATAGTAGTTTATTACCGTCAACTGTGGTGAGGACTATAGAGCAATCTAAGCCCAATCTCTTACCATTTGTTTTTGCTGGCGGGTACAAATTTTAACCTAAAAACCCTTCGTGTACATATACATACACGCAATACATGCGCACGTAGATAACTCTATAGGCTCTATAGTCTAAATTGGAACAGTTGTTCAATAGCACTTACACAGAAAAAAAGTTGAATTTTGGAAAGTTGAAAATTTGGTAGGTTCAATATTACCTCTTTTTTGAGTGTAAAAATGTGAACCTGATGAATATTCATCAAAAACTGATGAAAACTCATCATTTTCTGGGGTAAAATTAATCATTTTTTTTATTGACACATAATCTTTCACCATTTCCTGATGAATATTACCATCATTTTTTTCTGTGTATGATAATCAATAAGTATAGAATTGGAAGTACCCACACAAGCTCATTTAAGTTCTTTAGGGTATTCTGTTCAAGCAAAATGAGCGCTTCCCAAACACGGACGGGAATGTCAAGCCACCGTGGCTCACACTCAACCGTGATGTGTGTCAGGCAAGCAAACAATCGACCTCTTTTGTTCGACGGTGCTCGCGAGGTAAGCACAGGCGCTGGGAGCTTCTCGTTACATTTTTGGGAACCCAAACATGTATATAGGTCAATGGTGAAATTTTAAAGTTATCGCAGTTTTAGTGGAAAGGTAGATTTTTTTTGCGGATTTCGTCATTTTCCGGCTACGAAGGCAACGGCGTTAAATTCCACGCCGTTAACGGAAGTTATTTCCGCCAAGAACTCAACCCCGACGGTATCCCGCGCCGGGGTCCACAGATGCTCCATAGTCAGTTGGTTGTCATCTGGGAAGTGTTTTCCCGTCGAGGGTGAGTTCTCTAGGCAGATGGCCGTTGCGCGCCACGCTTCGCCGTACCTTACCAGCCGCATGCGGTACAGCTTGCTTGGTAGGAAGATGGCACGACATGGCGTTATCTGCGACGGACTTTTACGAAACCACCCTCCTACCTTCAGCGCAGCGTTTGTCCCATCTCTCCATTTGTGCCCACAGGTCTCTATTCACCTCCCTATCCATCAGCACACAGAACGTCAACCACATCTTCAAATGCCATCCGCGATAATATGTGGCACAGATGCAGACGTTTCTCACGGCCGATGACGTCCGCCTTTAGTATTTTTTCTGCATTGGAAGTATTTGTGCAAGAACGACGTAGGGTAAAATTTTGATAGCTCCTTCCAGGATATACGCCGGAAGCCTCTCTCATATCGCTCTAGAATCATAACCTTCTTGCCGATAATGATCAGTTCTGATTCCGTGCGGATTTTGGTAATATCGCTGACGTTTATCAAGTTTAAAACAACAATTGGTGCAAAGAAGATAAATATCACAAGCAAGATCATTTTGCCTCCGCTCAACTCAAGCGAAGCGAAAGAGTTTTATAGATGTCTGATCGAACACATGATATTCACCATCGAATGGCCGTTTTTCTTACCGCTATTCGTTTGATAATTTGATGGCTGGTTTCTTTCTCCACGAGCACACTAGTTTCGCCTGCGGACGTTCCTGGTGGGTCCAGGAAATTAAACGTATATGCAAATTCTATCTTTTCTCTAGTTTGGGAGTTTGTGCGCTGAATAAAAACAAAATAACCAGGTTCAGATGAAGCCATTCTCTCAAGTTGGCTATCAGCTATTTATAACAATCAGGATGGAGAATTTCTGAGAATTTTGTTTACAGTCTTCGGTGGTTGTGTTTTGAGAAGGGTTGACATTTTTTTCAACTTATTTCAAGTTATAGTTTATCACATTGTATTTTCAAATAAAATACCAAATATATATCAGCCACGTCCACGTCAAACAGGAAGTACCCAAATCAAAAGTGTTCCAATTTGGCTAAAATTTGGCATGAGAGTTCTTTGGCCAAAATATTTGGTGATTAGGGATTAGGGGTTGCCAAGGAAAAATATGTTGAGGTTCGACAATAACTAGCTGAATATTTGGAAAGGTCCTAGGAAAAATGGCTGATTTGAAGGTCTTGGAACCAAAGAACTCATATCTGAAATTATTTTTCCCTGATTCCTTGTAATGTTTTACATAACATATCCATTGACAAGATTATATTCAGTTACAAGATCAAATATTCAGTTAGTTATTATCCAACAAATTGTTTAAACATATTTTAATTCATTCTAAACGGCATTTTTTTTTCAATCAAATTTGCAACTCCAATACTTCAAACTTTCGAGGAATTTCCGAAGGAATTCGAATATGTCAAAATTGAGACCAAATAGTTCTGTCATCTAGGTCTACAGGGTAAAAAGCAGGGTTTTGAGCTCACGTGAGCTGGTGAGCCAAAGTAGGTAGTCGTTTTTCCCTGTTGAAGCATCTGCCTGGTTTGAAATGAAGTTTCTAGAACTACTCAGCACAGGCAGCAAAAACAAACAAGAGAGTGGTCAAACAAACAACAGTAAGCAATAAAATGGATTTAGTCGGCGAACTGTAATATACGTTCTATTAAAATTCAGAATTAGCCAAGGGGCAGAATGATTCACTCTTGAGTGTGTAACGTAGAGCTAACTCATACTTAATGTAAAAAATCATTGACGTGAAGAGATGCACTGATATGTACAAAAAATTGAATTAATTGACAAATGTTTATTTTAGGTTTTTGGAATCCGGAGTTTTGACTCAAGGCGGTTTTAAAAACACCAAAAAATAAAATTTGTTTTATTGTACCTTTAAAAAAACAGCAGTAAGCTTTTATAACAATCATCCCTCATATTCGGAACATTTTAGAGAATGTTCATATTCAAAAAAACATTTATTGAATCTGTAATTGAATATTTTCAGAGGCTTAGTAGCGGAAAAGTTAGATATAATTTACTTGATGGAAGAGGGGCCACCCTTTATGTGCTAAAACATAACAATGACAATTTATATTATTTCATTCAAATGGGTTATTTCAAACACTAGCAATTTGGAGGCTTTTGTAAAAAGATAACTGTTTCAACAATTTTACCCTATTTTCTAGAATGAGAAAGAGAAAGATTAACTTTATAAAAATGATCAGCCGTTTCCAAGCACTGAACGATTTATTAAATGGAATGACTTTTGTTTAATGGTTGCTTATTCTGATCCGCACGCTGGAATGGTAGCCAACAAACTGTTTAGGTACATAAAACAGTTTAATTTTATATTTTAACCAACCAAGCATAAAACATTGAATCGAACTTACCCCAGCATAAATCTTCTTGAATTATTTCATTGTTTTGTAAGTTTTTCTAAGGTTTACAGTCCTCACGCGCTCATACCCTTCCCTTGTTTCCACTGTCATGCTGCGCCTTAAGTACAAAATCTAACTGGGATTGAAAAACAAAAAAACTGTCTCAAAAAGTTAAACGATTCGCGATACATCCAAAGTGAGCGCTCCGTGAGCGAAAAACGAGCGCGAGTGCGAGTGTGGGGCAAACGCGAGCTGAAAAAATCGGAGCAAACGTGAGCTAGCTCGCGCAGCGCTCCTCCTCACGAATGAGCGAAAAGTGAGCGCTCACGAGCGCGTGAGCGCGTGAGGAACGCAACACTGGTAAAAAGTAACGTTATAAAAAGTTTGTTATAGAAAAATCTTAAAACTAAGAGAAAACTGCGATTGGCCAAACAGGTAATATCGTAAGCTCGTAGTTGTATTTACATGCAACGTATTCATTGTGTTTCCCAGACGGTTTTACATAAGAACCATCTCAAGTCTCGTCACCACGTATGAGTTAATGAATCATTCTGGATATAAAGTATGCGAACGCTAAAAAAAAGATAACGCTAAAAGATAAAATAATGGTAAAAAATGTTTATTTTCGTTTATACTTTAAATAGCATGCAAATAATACTGAAATTTTCTTCATAAACAACTTAAGTCTTATTGTATATTCTTACTTCTAAACTGAGTATTGCAAAAATGAGTATTAATTAAGTAGCATTTGATCATATGGAAGCACGAAACTCTACCTGTTAGGGTTGGAAGCATAAGTAAAATCAGATTTTATTTGCAGACTTGGGGCAGTAAGCAATTTGGCAACTTTTCTATGAATCAGCATTGCCAAGATCGACAATTTTCAGCACTTCATCCAGCAAGTGTTTATCCAATGTGTAATACAAGGGTATTTTAATCCTGCAGTTTAAAAAGATTCCATTCGAAACAGCTTTTTGTGATCGACAACATTTCGGAAAGATGGGTAGCACTTCCCAATTGCTTGGAATTGAACCGTACTGTTGGTTCTTGGTTGTTTTGGTTTGATTCTTCGGTAAAACCATAATTTTTCTTATTTCTTTTGGTTTCACCTTGATTTCGCAGTGATGTTTGCTCAAAAACGATCCTGGTGAGAAAAGTTTCACAAAACTAAACGCGTTTCGACAGCCACGACCGTTACGATAAAGGATCATGACCTTTTTCCGAATCCCGATAAGCTCGGCTTCCTTTCGAATCTCCGTGATGTCACTAACGGCCAATCCGTTGATCAAGTTCAGGAAGACAAACGGCACGAAGAAGATGAACAGCACTAGCAGGATCATCTTGCCATCGTTGAGATCCAGGTTGGATGCATCGAACTCACCGGTGGTCATGACCAACGTTTTGAGGGCTGCATCGGTGAATGTTCCGAAAGTGTTGAAGGAGTCGTTGTTTGCTTCCGTTGGTGATGTTATGTTTTTCGAGCGAACGCTGTGCGACAGATAGAAGCAGTACGTAAAGGCAGACAGCCATGGGATAAATAGGAGGAAGCTCAGCAAAAAGTTGTACGTGATTGTGTTGAACATGTGCATGTAGGTGGCGATTTTGAAGGGTAGAGATCCGATTAGGATGGTTAGCTGGCGGACGAAGGCTATAACTATCAGAGAGGATAGGATTGGGTTGCATCCTTTTGCAAGGCTTAGAAATGTGCCAATTATGGTAAGGATGTCCAACCAGTTTTCAAGAGATGTTACGTATTTGAAGCGTAATATGTCAATCTGTAACAACTCTCGAATGATCATGTAACTAATTCCGACCAAAGTCAGGGAAGTTGGTATGAGTAAAGAATGGCTTACATTGCAAGCATTCCATGAATACCAACTGTAGCTACAAAAAGTAAGCAGCGTGACCATCAAGTTCAAGTAGCACCACTTGTTCATTCCTTTCCACTTGATTTGTATGAACGTTTGTATGAACGGATGCAGCAACAGACTTTGAAGTTGTTTCGACTTGGAGATCACCTTCAGTGGGTCCACTTCGGTCATGATCGATTGCTTTGGCGTCCCGATTACGTTACTGACGGAGGCTTCCTGGAAAAGTGGCCAACATTTGCTAAGTGAGCAACATGTGCTCGCAAACGAATCTGCAAAATCGTGCGGAACGAAGCAGTTATAGTTGAACCAAATTTCGTCATCGTTGGGATTCGACGCGAATTGAACTCTTCTCATGCACATGTCGAAGCAGTACTTCCAGAACTCACACCCAGCATAGTCCAGCGGAGTCAGGTTGTCTCTGTTATGAACTCCTAGGAAGTTGTTTTTCAGCTGAAGCAGTCTCACGGCAATTTCTTTGAATCCGTATTTCGCTGCCATGTGAAGGGCAGTGTTCCCTAACGAGTCCTTGAGCGTGTAGCTTACTTTGCCACTTTTTATTAGAATTTCAGCACATATCAGCATGCTGTCGCGCTTATCACCTTGAGCTTTACTTAGCGTGTCTACTAAAAGAGGATCCTCGTTAACTAGCGACGAATCTCTGATGTTATCCAGCAGTAATTTCAAAATGTTGGCATTTCCTCTTATACAAGCTTTCTTAAGAAGTCCCTTAAGCTCAAAGCGATACACCATGCTATCATTGTTAAATTGGAAAATCTGAGCTTTACCAATTTGAACTATCTTTCTAACACATTCCTCAAGCCCCAACTCTACAGCGGTATGCAGCAACACTTTGATCAGATTCCTAACATTTCCTTCGTTCACTTTCAGCAGCGCAAGTTCCTTGATGAATCGATCATGCTCCTTAAATCCCAGGAATACCTCTAACAGCTCCACAGTCACATTGACTTTAACATGCTGTTCTCGATAGAATCCGACGCACCGTTTCTTCAATTCCTCATTGGTCTTCCCGATCGCAATCGCTCCGTAGGGGTGCCTTCTAGTACACTCTTCGAGAAACTTCAAATTCTCCTCCGATTGATCGTCCATCAGAAACTCAAACGCCAGACTTGGGCATCCACTGTAGATGTTAAAGTTTGCCCCCTTATCCAGCACGAGAAGAATGCAGTCCCTAACATCGATTCCAGCTCGGAAATCTTCGCAGAGCAGAAACAGTGGTGTTTTGGATTGTACGTTGCGGATGTTTGGATCGATCGAATCGTGGTTCAGCAGCCAGTCGATGAACTCTCGGTTGTGCTGTTTGACGGCGTAGTGCAGAGGAGTGTCCTGGTCCGGTCCAATTCTCTAAGAAAAAATAAACCGATAGAGATTCTCGTCAAATAAACTTCTCTCGTATTACCTCATTGAACGCCTCAAACTTCGGAAGCCAACACTCGAGATATTTTCGATAGTGAGAAATATTCTCGAGCATCCTGATCAGTTGAGTCTCGAATATAGCGCAGATCTGGGACGAGATTCGCTTGGGAATACCTGTCTCGCTATCCCACTGCTGAATTTCTTCGATTAGTTCACCGAGAGAGATTAGTTTGGGATGTTTCACCAAGCTTTCTAGCTTAGGTACACCATCGTTGATGGATGGTTCGTTGAGAATTTCGTCTAGCTGTTGGTGAAGCCATTTCTACAAGAAAGAATGAATACTTTTATTGTTAGTTGACACAATCGAACATTTTTAAAGTATCTCTTACCTCTAGATCATTCTTTTCTGAATGTTTTTGATGTTTATAGTGAGGATTAATTTCATCTGGGATAAGCTCTATAAACATATATATATTTTAAATTAAAAATCAAAATTATATGATGACTCATGCTCACCCAACATGCCGCCACCACCAAATTCAATGTCTTGCTTATTCATCGTTCGCAGAAATTTACCCGGCTTTCTGTGCGCAAACATAGATTAATTTATTCGACCTTTTTTTTGCAGTCGCTTTTGCTAAACTTTGATCGGTAGAACAACGTACTGAGCAGCCGTCCGACGACCAGCTCCACTCGCGGTACGAGATCGACTAAGCGTATGGACGCAAACTGGAGAAAAAGATGGACTTAAAACGTGCAGAGCTTTATTGATCGCGAGGGTGAGAGAAGAAATTTTCGGATTATGATCACAATTGAAAACATGGACTTCACGTAGTTACAGTTCAATACATTGAATTTATAGATAATTTTGACATTTTGATTCCTCAGACGCAAGTTAAATTCAAAAACCTTATTTTTTTAATTCAATGAATTCATGAACCGGATTTGGCGATCATTTAGAGTTCCCTGAAAGCGCATGGTTAGTCAGCGTTGAACTCAATTGGATGAATCAAGCAGGAGTTTGGTCTCATGATGAGAGAAATTTGTTTTATTTTTGCTATTTTCAGACATTTGTGTGATGCATTTGTTTACACTTTAACAGAGCAATCGTTTTTAATTGTATATACTTTTCCAATTTTCGTAATCCACATGGAAGGCATCAGGTAACATATGCTTTTATAGTGAATTAGGATTTTCTGACCCGTATGGGAGCACGGGTCGCAGTTAACCCTGTAATGCTCAAACGCAGAACTGAACGGTCCACCTCCCCAACTCCTCACAACGTCAGCGTCAATCAGTACGAGCACGGTGGGACGGCTGTACGGTATGATTTAAATGTAAAATAATATAAATTTATTTCCATCTCCCATTTTGGGACAGGATTGGGCAGATCGTAAATTTTCACGGAGCCTTTGTGAAAGGACTATTATTTGGTGGTCGATGACCGTTTTTTGGTTAAATTGTTGAAGAACAGTGAGAGAGCACGGGGCAAAACAGTCACTTTGAGTAAAAACATATATTGTTGATGAGCAAGAAAACAAAGAAAATATTTAAAGCTTAAAAATATCTCATTTTTCAATGAGAACTAATACATTTTACCCCTAAAGGTAGGCAATCCGAATATTGTTAGTCCATTTATAACCGAACTCAAAATAAACTCCCTCTTCCATACTCATCGGTTATTTCGAGTCCCCTGAAATGCGTCACCCGGAATGGGGACCTCGTTTTGGTTACACATTTAACCAACTTCTGCAACCACATTTCCAGCAGCATTCACGAATGGATGAGTTATTTACCACACAGAATCCCCCCAAAACGGACCATTGCGGATTGTTTGAAAGTGGAACGGGACCGATGGACATTTATTTATCCTGATTTAACCACCTGTCAACGCGGTGTTACAACGCATATTAAACGACGAGGCGGCGGCGGAGTGACGCGGGAAAATGCATACGTTTAGGCGTGAACGATACGAAAATGAGGAGATCCCCCCGAAGTTATGCAATAAATTACAATTTATATTTGAACGAGATTGTGTGTGTTTGCTGTGAAGGGTGGCTAATAGATGGTGTGGTTTTTGAGAGGAGATTTTGAAACATTGTTGTTTTGTTTTGGACATCAAATGGAAATGTTGTTGTAGTTTGAAATTTTCACGTTTCCTTAATTTCCAAATAGTTTTACGTCGTCGTGTTATGCCTTTGAAACGTTGCAAAGTGGTGTAAAATCAGTTGCTAATCCTATGACATTGATTACAAAAATAAGGTTCTCTTTTCCCGATTTGTATACCTATGAGAATCTTGCGTTTCAACTTTTAATTTGTTTGCATAAAGATGACAGTTTGTTGGACCTTTTCTTGTTTTGGCCCTTATTTTTAAACTAATGCATTAGTAATTGGGTGGCAATTGATATTGAAAATCGGACCAAAAGTTGCAAAGATCTCCCCAAGTAACATTTTTTCCAGGAGTTCTACAAGAGCTCTTCAAGATAGCTACAGCATAGCAGTTTGGACCGCGGTAGGATAAAATTCTCTTCAAAACTTCTTCAGGAGTTGGGAAGAATACTTGAAGAGAGTTTTATCCTACCGCGGTCCAAACTGCTATGCTATCTTGAAGAGCTCTTGTAGAACTCCTGGAAAAAAATGTTACTTGGGCATCAGCTGAAAAATGAGGGCGACACTGAGAAAATACCACTTTTCTCACTATGAAAAGGTAACAGATTTTATCTCAGCAACTTGCTGTGTAAGAAAAACTGTAGGGCATTTTCTCAGCTTCAAATATATTGTTCTGCAATGGTGTTTCTCTTCCTCAAATATTTATAAATTTCCTAAATATTTACATTTTTCGAAAATTTCAGCCAAAAATTGGCAATAACTTGATAACGGTGCACTTTATTGAGATAATTGTAAAGTTATTGTAATGACTCATAATCGACCGCAATCGATCGATTATGTGAATTTTTATTTTTTGATAAGCTTAAACTCTGTGGCCAAAGAAGCCATTTTGTGTATCCATCCAATTTTTAAATAATGGTACTTAAATATTCGAAAATCTGTAACTTTTACAGGAATTTTATGATTGATTTGGTGTCTACGGCAATCACATTGAACATTTGGCCCACTTAAAATATAAGTGAAGATTCCAAAATCATCAAAATATTTTTTCGTAATGATCCGAAAATTTCGCAGAAATTTCATTGTGAGAAATTGAAAATTGGTCTATTAGTCACTGAGATATTGGCATTAGAAAATAGTGGGCTTTTGGGATGTGAATTGGAAAACTTATTTTTTCTGTTTCTTTTTCTTTTTCTTTTATCCGCTGTATCTCAGTAACCAGATGTCCAAAAATAATTTTCATAATTTAATCAAAATCAATCAAAGTCAAAATTTTGTAATTTTGTGATTTGTTCTAAAGAGATATTCACAACAAATCTGTTAGTATTTAACGATGGCTAATTCAATTTAATATAAAAATCTCTTTGCCTCGTACTCTCTATGGCTCAAAAATTGTGGGTTTTTGTTCTCTTAACAAATGGAAAATAAAAATAAATACTTATTTTGGGAAATTATTATTTTTAAGTTAATTTAAAAATCATCAATATTTTTCCAGTACCTATTTTTGCCTTTCTTACTAAAGAAAGGAATAGGCTGGACGTCATTTTCATCTTCGTAAATAAGACGATTCAGCATGAATTTAAATCGGAAAAATCGCCAAAAAATCACACTGCATCGATTTTCGACGCTCTATCGATTCACCTTGACAGAACTCGTCTATCTCGAACCCTCGAATTTTGAGAAAATAAATTCCGTGGAGGTCGAGTGATGTTCGTATGTGGTAAAATTTTGCAAAATTTTGTGTCGCGCCGTTCTCAGCTCCCATATATCCGATTTCGATTCTTCTGAATGCAGATGAAAGCTAGTGTGCTGGACCTGGGCGAGTCGCCGCGCAAATTTCGAAATATCCATCTGTTTTCGGATGCGGCCAGACTTTTCAACAAAATACACAGTTTTCAAATGATAATATGGTCAAATTTTTTTCATTTTCATATCTTTTATTTATCTCAAAAAATTGCATTTTTCGAGCTCTACAACCTCCCAAATTTTCATCCAGATTCATAATATGGTTCTGGAGTTAGAGCCGTTTGATTAACTTACCATAAGAAAAAAAAAAAAAAAACCCAATTTAATCCCACCAGGGGTGAGATAGAGCCTTTCTTACTAAAGAATATAACTTCTTCCAATTCACAACATCGACTTGATACAAAAAATCTTATGATGAAAGCAAGGTATTATTAATGATGTGTTTTCTAAAAGAAATTGAAAACGCAATTTTCACCAATAGAATATTTTTAATCGTACAAATTCTTAATCAAACAAGCGTTTATGACAAACGCTAGCATAGAGTTATCTAAGTGCGCATGTATTGCGTGTACGTACACGAAAAAGATTGAGGTTAAATTTTGTACCCTCCAGCAAATCAAATGGCGTGCTAGTGTGCGTGAGATCGGGCTTAGATAACTCTATAGCTAGCTTCCAATGCGCAAGTGACGACACACACCGCGGTTTTGGTTTTCTAGTTTTGGTACGAGCCCAAAAACCGCAAAGACGCAAAGCAAAACCGAGTTAACCGCATAGTGGGAAGCTTGCCATTCAGCATCTACGAAAGTGAGAGAGTCAGAGATAGATATTTTTACAACCGCACCACTACACACTCAATCGCAAAACCTTAGGTAGATAGCCATTGGCGTCGCGAGCATTAAAAACTTTGAAAACGATATAAAGCTTAGAAGCTTCGAAAGCTCCTATTGGAATCCAATAAACTCTGTTAGATAATCTATCGAAATCACGACAAAATGAAGCCTACTTAAAGGCGATTTTAGGAGCACACGGGAAACAAATTGTTTGTACCCGGATGAATGTCCTATATCAAAAAAGTTTTTGCATAAACATTGGACAGTTATGCAAAAACGGACAAAGCAAAAGAAACCGAAAAGCTACGATATCTTACAAGTTAAAGGAAACATCGGTAGATTAAAATTCATGCTGTATCGACATATTAACGAAGCTGGAAATGGCGTCCTGCCTTAAAGTAAAACCTATACCTTTCTTTAGTAAGAAAGGCAAAATCCCTAAAAAAGGTAAAAGCCCACCTGGTGACCTTCGCCAACATTTTTCATTTCTGATTTTATTCGAAATTTCTTGCTACATTCATAGTACAGACCATGACTGAGCATCTGAAACATATTCGACATCGATCGGCAATCCCGATCAATTTTTAGAATGATTTACTTTTTGCCTTTCTTACTAAAGAAAGGTATAGGTTTTACTTTAAGGCTGGACTTCATTTTCATCTTCGTAAATAAAACGATTCAGCATGAATTTTAATCAGAAAAATCGCCAAAAAATTACACTGCATCGATTTTCGACGCTTCGTCGTCAAGTCGACAAGTTGTCAAGTTGAGCTTCTAATACTGGCGCGAGAATGCTAGCGCATATATTTTGTGGCTCTGTTCAGATTTCCCCAATAAAAGAAAGAAATCACAGTCACGGTCAATCGGAACCTGGTTCCAGCTCATCCTTGACGATGACCACCGGCTCGCACGTGACTGTCATCATCATCTGTCGAAAAATTATGGGCTTTTCGGCTTTCTTGTTACACCCATTCACGGCGAAGCCCGCCACGTGTGACAACTTAATCGTCCGCTGGGAACGCTCCGGCCCAGAATGTCCACTCGAAAGTAATTAAAACGTCGATTACAAATCAATCTCGGGCTGCTTCGCGGGAAGTATGAGATTGGTTGGTGTCCGAGCTGACCAACAGTAGCAGCTGCAGATTAGTTATGTTCCCTTTTTTTGTTTTCCTGTCCGAAGGGAAGGGCGCAAACTGTATCAATTGTACATTTTTCATCCCTTTTACAAACGGGACCCGGAAGGTCAACCACTCTCTACAAACTTTCGCTGACCTCTCCGGAGGGTCACCCCTCGTGTTACGCCGGGATCGATCATGGGATAAATCAATCAAAGCCAGCGAAAAGGACACGCCAGACTTTGAAGTCCACGAGGTTTTGTGGAAAATTTAATTAATACCGGATGGAATGACCAACCGCCGCAAAAGAACCGTGTGACAGTTTCGGGAATTATTCGTGTAATTGATACACGTGTGCATGTCCACACGGTGGCAGGGGTCATCCACCGTAAGTGACCACTTACCAGTGTCATTACAAGGGTGACAATCGGGCAGCGCTTTGATGTGGTTTTGTGGGAAAATTTGACGCGTAGAAATTCACGGACCGAAGTCAATTTGTCCCTTTTTCGGGGTGCAAGTGGACGCTAACCTTAAAATTCGATTTATCGAAAAAATACAGCAATTGCAAGTCGAGGAAAAATCTCTGCTCTTTAAGCGCCATAAGATTTTACGATTATGAGCTTCTGGTTGGGAATCCTGGATGACAATTTAGTAGATAAAGCAATAAACACTGACCAGCAGCCAAGTTGTCGTTGAAAGCAGTCAACGAAAAAGGTTATAAACATAACATTTGATGACTTTTGTCAAGCAATCGTAACCCGTAAAAGTATCGCTTTCTTAGCTGCCTAATCATGCGTGAAAATTACAGCTTTGATATTGCATTGTATAGTTTGGTGACTCAATCTGAGCGTCTATGTTGCACTTACCCAGTCACGAAATATTCCAGCAGAGCTGGTTCTGTCAGAATCCTGCTAGAACGGTAGAACATTTCTGCTAGAATGCTGTAAGAATATCCAGCTCTGTAAGAACTCTGCTAGAATCCTGCTAGAACGTCGTGACTGGGTAGTAGAATGAAGGTTTTTACTTTCCTCACTCCACCATTTTATCTTTTTCTGTGCTAGATTTTGAAATATTTTTCATGTTCTTTTAATTTCGAACAACTTTTAGATTCATTTTGAAAAAATTAGTGTGAATATATGACAACAATACATCCTCTATGTACTCTTCATTGTTAATGATCCTCAAAACCAGAACAAACACGCTCTGTTCAAACAAACTATCCAAAAACAATCATCAGCTTCCTTCTCAAATCACAATTAATTAAACACTAAGCTTCTAAACGATACACAACTCATTTCAGCCCCCCCCCCCCTGCAGATCCCTATCATCACCGTGGAAACCCATCCCATCCCCTCCTTCAGTTTTCCTTCCAAGAGACATCCAAGACACATTTGTTTCGGCCATCATCTCAAGTGAAAAATTAATAACTCCACTTCTCAAGTCGCCTTTCAGGAGGAAGCCAGAAATGACGACTGCTGCTTTTAGTCTAATGAGTGATAATGGGTTGTACCTAACTCCTCCAAAAACTGGCTGAGCCACGTGAGCAGATTTTGGTTGGGATGGAGGGAGGGAGAGCGACGGGGAGGCGTGCACCCACCCACCAACTTTTCACCATGTGAGTCCAACATTTTGCCAGAGTGACTGGAAGGCGAAATCTTACCCGGTGCTCTGATCGCACCAGCGATGATAAATAATAGTTTTTCGGGTTGAGCGTGATTAATGATCGGACACACGTGGGTTTGTGTGTAGTTTTACTTTTACTGGGGAAAATTGGACGGGATTTTTGTGTCGCCAGTGGTACTTACTTTGTGAGGGGGTGGGAGGGAATGGCGAGTGAATTTTATGTATTATGATTTTAAATGAAGATATTTATAATTTTTCTCCGTTGGCAAAGCGAGAACGGGATAGGTGGGGTGAATTTGTTAGCAAAATTTAGTTACTGCAAGCACAGACAAACATACTTGAACTGTAGTAACAAATGTTACAAACTGCCAAACGTGTTATCACTTTTTGAGAAAAGGTGAGACAGAATGGCAAAATATTAATTTTTAATTAATTTAAAAACAAAAAAATATTTTTTAATGAAGCGGTTGCAAATATTTTTTTGAGTTTGTGTCGCCCTCATCTTTAACATTGGCTCGAAAACTCAGGAGGCAAAATGCTTTAAAATTTCAATGTAAACAGTATGATTAATCCAATTTGAACATGTGTTGGATATTCGTAAAAATTTGATGTGTCGCAAAATATTTTTTGGTGAAATTAAAAAAGATTTTAAAAACTCTGCCATTTTCCGTTACACAACTGTTAAAATTTTTTACAACTTGTAATTTTAAGGTAAATTTGATGTATTTTTCGAATTTACATCAACCCAGAAGGGTAATTTACAATTAGAACAACATGTTTCATTTTCAAATTTCATGTTTTTTCTTACTTTTCAGGGTTATTTTTTAGAGTGTATGGCACACTTTGCACCAAATTTTCCACCCTTGCAAATAATATCTGCACACCAAATATTTGCAAACTTTAAATCCTACCCCTTCTCCCCCCTCTCGCCTAGAGTGGTGCGTGCCTCGACTGAGCTTTGTTGCTTTCGACCACATTAGAACAGTTTCAAACTAGGGTGCGTGTCTTGGATAGTTTTTTTTTTCTGCTGTAGTTTGAGGTGTGCACTTTGTTGAAGAGCTTTCCACAAACTGCACGATTGTCTAAAAGTCTCTGAAATCCGCAATAACTGTTTCATAAAGTTGTAGAGCAGACAACTACAAAATTTTTGATATATAAGCATAAGGGGTTTGCTTATAAACATCACGAGTGATTGCGACAACATTCCCGAGATTTTTCCTAAACCGGGAATTTTTGAATCCTGGAATTTTCCATATTTTGTTACGGGAATTCCCGAAATTAAAAAGAAATCAATTTTTAGTCCAAAAATTCAGATTTGGTTGTGGAAATAGATGAACAGTTGAATACCTCATAATAGATATAGTGTATTAGGGAAAACAGTTGACATTTTAGTTTACCGATCTGCAAAATTCCTGGCGCTTTAAAAAAAGATTGAGATATCTGAATATATTTATGATTTAAAATAGAAAAAATCGAATTAGTTTGCATCAAACACTGCCATGTGGGGCAAATCAGAACAAATGAAACGAATTAAAAAAAGACACCAATTAAGCCATTTTTTGCATGATGTTTTGAATAACTTTGGTTAAAACAGGAACAGAACAAAACAATTTCACAGAACACCGATTTTTAAATGTATTGCATTAAAATCTACTTACCTATTCAGATTGTACTCCTGTTTTTTCCTAGTTTTAAAATATATTTTTTGCATGTATCAATGAGTAAAATTTTTATTTATTTCAATTTGCAAAACTTATCAAAACTTATCTAAAGTTTTACATTGACTGGTGTCGTTTTATTTGTTGTTGCCTCTTGTTTAAAAAAAAATTCAAATAAATTTTTCAAGCATTTCTGATCATGTCATATAAAAAAGAAATATATTTATATTAGTTTATTTAATTTTAATCACTTTGTAGTTCATTTTAAGTCCAAATCACAACACAAACAAAAAAAAACTTATTTTAATTCCCTTTAAGCAATTTAAAACATGTCGTCCTTGTTAGATTGAAGAGTAGATTATCACCAATTGATATGATTGAGCTAAATCTATGATTTTAAGCTTGAAAAAGATTTTATAACTGTTTCATATATTTCCTGGGATCCCAGAAATTCCCGGGATTCCAAAATAGTAGTCATGAGATATCAAAAAACAGACATCGGATTCGTGATCTGGGACAAATGTTACCTCTTAGGACAATGTTTCGAGTAAATCGAAGATGGGTTGGGGCAACTTTTCCCGATTTCATGTGAGTTGGTAGAGAATTGCCCAAGATGATTGTGATGACAATGATTTCAAGGTTATTTCAGTTATTTCGGTTATTTGAGTATTATTCTCGTTCCGTGAAATTTTATGTTTAGGAATTATGGTTCTCGCGAAAATTCCAATTTTTATAGCGTGAAAAATCACTAAGCCTCACTATGACCTTCCAAATGAATCTAAAATTAAGAAGGTATGGTAACCCTGACTTTCAATGATGGTTTTAAATGCAGTGTCCAGAAAAAGTAAATTGAAATGAAAAATAAATCATTGTGTGTAAAATGCTTCCAAAAACAAACACAAAGAAAACCATGTTTTTGATTGATACAATCTGCATCAAGATTTAAATGTTTTTTTCAAACAAACATGACTCACCGGAATGATATCTTTCAGAGCCTGGTCATAACTAGAGGCGGATCTGGTACATTTCACCGAATGCCGTTTCGCCGAATGGTACGTTTTGCCGAAAGTAATTTCAACGATAGTCGTTTCGCCGAATCGCATAAAGAATCTTTTTTTTATGATTTATGGTATTTGGTATTATCTTTTATGCAAATACAAAAACTTTTTTACAATTCACCTAAATTAAATGCTTAAAATTATAGAACTGCTCATGTTTGAAAGAATGCAAAAACTCACAGAAATGATTCAAAATTATATACTAAAAATAAAGAAGTGGTCATGTTTGAAAAAGGTAAAAACTAAAAAAAAACAGTTCTCTTTTTAAATAAAGCGGCATTTGGTGAAACGACATTCGGAGAAATGTTACGTACCCGACAGTCATTGCCCAAAAAGTTGATGACACCATCTGCACCTTAAATAATTGAAGAATTCGACGACGTTTTTTTCCGCTAGGCTCGTTGTTGTTCCAGCCCCCATACAAGGATCTGACACGCATGCAGTTTTCTGAAGTCACCGACAGAGGCGCTGTCAATATTGTTTACGTGTGGTTTTCGAACTTTTTGAAAAGGTTGTATGAAATATTTACATAAATATTGTTATAAATTATTTTGAGTGAGTTTTCACTATTTTTTTGCATATAAATTTGAGATGATTACAAGTATTAAGTATTTCTCAAGTATTTCTCCACATTTAACAATAATAATATCAAAATATTGAAAGGTTTTATTTGACCATCCAAGCAATATATCAAAATACACTAAACTAAAAATGAAATAGATTCAATTTCCTTGAAACAACATAAATAACGTTTGATTCTTCCTGATGGTTGGTTTAAAATAAATTGCACTTTTAATATACCAACTAAATTTCCGTAGAAAATGTTTAAAACTATTTTGATTGAACACCAAAAAGATGTTATGCCAACATTAAGTGCTCGATGGAATTAAATGCTGATCCCCAAGTTTAGGTCTGAGATTAAATTTAAATCTTTTTTAAGGACAAAAAATAAACCAAAAAATATATTTTTGCTATATTATGACCGATGCACATACGACCTTTCCAAGCGTTACGCGCCAAAAACTTGGTTCGATCTTGGTTCGATTTTGACTTCACTCCTCTTGTATGTGGATGACGACAGTCATGACGTAGCCGTGCTCCCATACAGTTTGAGCAGTTTTAAGGGAAAAAAGGCAATTATAATAAAAAAAATCAAACATTTTCAGAAAAGTTCGGTATTGCAAAGTGTGGCAATTTTGCTAACGATCATAATGCGTGGTGATTTGTAGGGATCAATTGTGACTGTTCAAACGATTTTTCTAAAAATATGATCGATATTTTGGCTAACTTGAGTTAAAAGTTGCAAAAGTTGAAAGTTTTGATCAAATGTTATGTAAAAGTGTTAAAACATTACTTTTCTTTCTGTTTGATCAAAATATTTATCTTATTTGGTGTTTTTTGGGTTTTTTTTTGTTTGGAAAAATTCGAATAACTGGTAATTTTTTAAGAAAATTATTGTAATTTTGCTGTAATATGACTCTAATAGTTTTTCCTATCAATAATACACACATAAGGAGCATTATAAATCAATTAAATCTTATTTAAATCAATTTTTCAAAAGAGCTTTTTGGTAAATTCGTGGAAAACAGCATGAAAAAATAACTAAGCCCCTATGATTTATAGAACATTTGATTCGTTTATAGATTGCCACACTTTACAATTACTGCTAAAAATTTTAATATTTCCAAGCGCGCTGTCATTCCGACCATCGTCGCGTAGTGCTTTTACTAGCCACCAGGATGCGTACACGTTTCTGACGAATCACTCAATTCAATAAGAGATATTTATGTACTTTTTTGAAGGCTCTTTTGGTTATAGTGGTTTAAACAAAACATGTCTTCTTGTCTGTGCCCAAACCACGCTCATGTGTAGGAGGATGACACTCTCTGTGTGTATGTGTGTATGTGTCTGAGTGTGTGTTCGGTGAGCCATCACAGCCAATTTGGCTAAGTAGTTTTGCTGGTTGTCATAAGCTTTTCGGGTGCGAAAGCTGACTGGCCACGGGAAAGGGTATCATTAATCTTGTCCCGGTTCCGGTTGTCCAGCGTGCGTGGAGAAAGATGTGCAGTCAATTCTGGAGATTGGATGTCTCAGTTATCAGTTTGACAAATGAACGGAACATTTCTATCAATCTGGTACGTCATTGGTTTTGGTGGCCTCTTGGTCTATGGGTTGTCCAATCTGTTATGAAAGTTAATGGGATATGTTTAGAGATTTGATTTATTGTTGTTTTTTTATGAAATCAATCTATCCATAACCTTATATACTCAATGTTATTTGTAAAAGGTGTTCAATATAAGGATTTAATCTAACAAAGAAATACAATTTAGTCTTTGTCCGAACACCATTGTATCATTTTAACCCCAAACACATAATTCCGAAACCGTTTTCAAGCCAAGTTCTGACGGGCTCACGTCTTGGGGCAAAGTTTGCCCAACGTCCACAATACACAATCCAAACTAGAATCAGACGAAAAGTAATTCCATCGTTTTTTTCGAACAAGGAACTGGGTAGTGGTGACCGGGAAAAGCAAACTTTCCACACGCGCGTGCCAATGCCAGACTCTGTAGTGCCCGAGAGCTGCAAGGAAATTTAAGGAACAATTGCACCCAAAAAAATGTTAGAACAAAAATGTGTTTTTTTTTTCTAACGATTTTTTTACAAAAGAGAATGTATTCTGTTTGTTCTATTTTCTCAATTCTGTTATTTAATTTCTTTAACATTTCATTTTGCCATTTAATTCAGAGTGTCCTTCAAAATACTACAAAGATCCGAGGAAAAGCTGTGCTCGTCCTCTACGATTGCTGCTCTCGAGTTGGTGTTGCAACTGGAATATTGAGCGAAAGTTTTTTAATTAATACTTGGGATGCAGTTGCACGGAAATGCAACACAGAAGAGTGCTGCTGTCGATAGTATCTTTATGTGGCGATTAAGGGGTGGGTGGTGGAATGGCGGAAAACTTGCTCTTAAAAGTTTAGCAGTAGAAGACTGTGTCGACGCCGTGTCGAACAATTAACTAGCGACAAGATAATTGGGCCGTATGCTGCTGACAGTTTTGGCTCAAGTGGCCCTTGCAGACTTTATGGGGAAGTTTTATGATCTCCGCCGTTAGTTTTGTGCTCAGACAGAATTTAATTATGAACCAGTCAAAATTCGGCGCAAAAATTCAACCGCACGCTTGCATGCTGCAAATAAAAAGTGATCATCTAAACTATAGCAGTCAATATATTTAACCCCTTTTGTTCTCGACAAGACTTTGGAACATTATTAAAATTACACCACCAGCACCATGCAACTCACTCAACCTGTTCTGCATATCCTGAAGGACATTACAACTTTGTCAGCGGTGGCAACAGCATTTCCGTCAGGATATTCAAGCATCGTCGCGTCAGGCCATAAAACGATTTTGTGACGAGGCGTCGTGGGCATAAAATTTTAAATTTAATTAAATTTTATTAATATGTGCACTGCTGGCAGTGGTTGACTGGTGTAAGAGGTGTTGTTGTAGTGGTATGTGTTTGATTGCGCTTAAAATTACTTACATCATGCACATTTAAAAGTGCAGTTTGGCATCATTTTGCAGAATTGTTGAAATCCGCGTAAGAAATTTTTACACAATCTACAAAAAAAAATTAACTAACAAGTAATAATTTCAACTTTTGAATGCAAAAAGTGTTTAAAAATGCATTTTACACTAGTTCAGTTGTTGTGAGATTTTACAAAAACAAAAATTGTTGCGATACTAACGATTGAAAATTTTCAAAATATCAAAAGATTTTTGAATCAACCCAAGCATACTAAAACTGATTATAACGCAGAGGGATGCATTTTAAATTGATTTCAGCTGATTGCACTTAAATTTCTATTGAAATTTTGAAGTTTTTGAAAAATAGTAGTTTATGCAACAAGTTGCAAAAAAAGGATTTTTTCAGCACGAGTCGTACATTTATCCAACGAGGTTCACCGAGTTGTATAAATACGAAGAGTGCTGAAATAAATAAGTTTCATAAAACATTTTTTTGCAATTCCAAAAAACAAACACTGAGTGAAAATTTGACTTAAAATTTCGCTCAGTGTGTGTTTTTTGGAATTGCAAAAAATGTTTTATGGAACTCGTTGCAAAACTTGATTTTTTCAGCACTCTTAAATCAAAAAAATGTTGAAAAGTGTTACTTTTCGAAACAAGGGATGAAAAGTTCAACTTTTCAGCACCCATTTGAGTGCTGAAAAGTAGAACTTTTCAGCATTTATTTTTAAAAGTGTTGCTATTCGATTCTGTTATTTTTGATACTGAAAAGTAGGCTATTTCGTCGTTCAAGAATGACAGGAAAAGTGAGTAGTTTCACGACGGAATTGCAAAATAGTAGTTTATGCAACAAGTTTCAAAAAGAGGTTTTTTTCAGCACAAGTTGTACATTGATCCAACGAGGTTTACCGAGTTGGATAAATACGACGAGTGCTGAAAAAATAAAGTTTTGCAACGAATTCCATTCAACTTTTTTTTGCAATTCTGAAAATCACCTTTTAAGTGGAATTGTATGCCGAATATCCATGTGTTTAGTCGATCCACCATTTAAATCAAAACAATGTTGAAAGGTATTACTTTTCAAAACAAGGGCTTAAAAGTTCAACTTTTCAGCATTTATTTCAGTTCAGAATTGCAAAAAAGTACTTAATTGCAATTCCGTCGCGAAATTACATAATTTTCCTGCCTTTCGCAAGTGATGAAACGGAATGTAAAATTAATAGGCACCTGTCAATACCAGTGCTGAATAGTTTTACCTTTCAGTACCTTTTTGCCTTCCTCACGTTACTGAGGAAAGGCTATAAAATCACTCGAAAAATGAACTTCTCAATTAGACCTCCTAGACCCACCTTCATGTATACCTATCGACTCAGAATCAAATTCTGAGCAAATGTCTGTGTGTGTGGTGGGATGTTAATCAAAAAATTGTCACTCGATTATCTCGACATTGGCTGAACCGATTTTGTCTGTTTTGGCCTCATTCGATCCGTCTTGGGGTCCCATAAGTCACCATTAGAAATTAAAAAGTTTGGTTAAGTACTTTAAAAGTTATGCTAAAAAAACGATTCTAACAAAAGTCCGGAAGATTGTAAAAAGGGTGGTTTTTGTAAGAAACCCCATCATGATATACATTTTTAGAAAGCTAATCAAAAGACCTTTCCAACGAATTCAATAGATTGCAGATCTGACAACCCTATCAAAAGTTATAAGCACTTAAGTGTTATTTATGAACATTTTAGAGGCCGGATTTCAGATAATTTGATGAAAACGTTGTCCAGGTCTATCATGCGACCTGTCGTTGAATAGGTAATTAAAAGACATTTTCAGCGAGTTCAAAAGATTGCAGATCTGACAACCCTGTCAAAAGTTATTAGCACGTCAGTTCCCTGAATTATGATGATCTGACTAACCAATCTGATGGTATGAATAATGAATCAAGTTGATAGAACACTGGAAGGTCCGCCTTTTGTATCTATTTTGGATAGCATTACCCTCTAAATGTGAAGAAGGCACCAACCACCTAAGGGTGGATTAAGTAACGTTTTTCAATTCCTTTTTGTTTTGAACGATGAATTTACCTAACACATGTTTGACATCAAATTCAATTCGTTGCAAAACATGTTTAAAACAAGGTAATTAAAAATACAAAATTGTGACCTGATTATTTAATCATCAAAATGAAACGAAAAAAACTAACTTAATCCACCTATGTGGTTGGTGCCTTCCTCACTCTTTTCCAACAATGGGTGATATGTGATATGATAGGTTTGGACACAAATTTCGTCTAATTTCGTTAAGTTCCGGAATACAAAAAACACACATATCTCTCAAGGGCTCATAAGTGGTCATAGCTTGAGGCAGGGTTGCCAGATCTTCAATGTTTTGGACTCGTTGGAACCAAGTCGAATGCGACTGGTTTGGTCAAAATCGGCTCAGCCAGAGCTGAGAAAACTGAGTGACATTATTGGTCACAAACACATACACATACACACAGACATTTGTTCAGTTTTCGATGCTGAGTCGATATGTATACATTAAGGAGGGTTTTCGAGCTTTAAATAAAAAGTTCAATTTTAGAGCAGGATTATAGCCTTACCTCAGTGAGGAAGGCAACATTCTCAAATATTAAATATTCAAATTCAAATATTTTGCAAGCTGGGCTTGAAACTGTTTTTTAAACCCAATAAATAAATTTTCAATAAAAAATGTAGCGGTCAAATCCCAAATTTACGATTAGTCTGTTCAAAAACTATTGTAAACATTTCAACATTCAAGCATTTGACAAGTTGGAACTTCCAATAAAAGGTTTTTAAAGCAAAGCCCATACAATGATGATTTAAATGTATTGTATAATTTTATAGAAAGTGTGTCGTTAAATTGCATTTAACATGCACAAGTTTCCAGTTATTTTGCAATCAGTTTTGTCAAGGTATGATAGATTTAGGCTTCCCGAACACGCTACAATCGGCAGAATTGAATTTTAGTGATTTCCCGGCCAACTCGACTCCAAAAATGTCGAGTTGTGTTATTTAAAGAAAAGTCAGATCAACAGATTACTCGGTTTCTGAGAATGGTGTAAAGTTAGTTGATAGCGCGAGAGATCAAATTTAATTTTGTTACACCCTAAATGTGATCCACACGAATAAATGTTACACTGTCCTTGTCTTTCTCACACCGTCCCTGGTCCATCTTTGATGAGAGCCAGCAGAGAGCAGAGGGAATCCTCGCTCTACTTGATCTCTCCCGGCCAGCCTCCCATGTACAATGGATTTTAGATTATAGTCTTAAATAAACCGTTGACTACACCCGACCGTTGCACGTTAGAATAAATTGTGTAATTTCTGTTCGCGTAATAAAGTGTTTTTAATTGTGCAAAAACGGTGTTTTTCTGGGTCCGAAATCCCCGAACCGACCACACGCGCGAACATTAGTTATTTTTAGAAACTATTCATTGTTTTTGTGTTTTTGTTAATACTGTTAGTTTTTTATACATTTGGTGAGATGAAGTTAAAATTCTTTCTTCTATATTTTTTCCTTGAATTTCCATGCTAGACAACGTCTCCACCGTTGCATATCAAATACAATTATTTATTAGCGTCCAGCTTCCGGTTCGGCAGCCGTTTCCTGGCACGGAAGAATATTACATCCGGTCAAGCGTAGAAACGACGACACTCGACTCGAAGAAATCGAAGCACTTATCGTTTTTTATTGGATTAACCATCCGTAACCAGCCCGGACATGAACCCAGCAGTGTGTCTGTAGTGTCCGTTTTGGCATAAAAGAAGAGCGAAAAAATAATAACATTTTCCACAGACAAAGTCCGAAAACTCCTCCCGGTAATTTATGATAGTTGGTCCTAATGTTCGCTACGAGTTTTTTTTTCTCCTGCTTATTCTCTGAGATTTGATTCGTTTTTTATTGACTGACCAGCAGCCGCCGAATCTTCATCGAAATTCAATTACAGGTCCCCCTCCAATGACCGAAAAAATCGTCAAATATTATTTTCCATGAATGTCGTCCCAGCGCAATAATAAGGAAATTTTCCTCCCACTCTGATTAAATTATTGTCAGCACTTGGTCGTGGACCAGAAGCAGTGCAGTCCAAGTGAAGTAGTTTGGGTTTTGCTGGTTATTTTATTGAGACCACCGGAATTAATTTACCATGTGGCACACACACAACTTTTTTTCCGGGATCGTGACAAAGAGACACGGTGTGTCCAACGTCGCTCCGGAAGGGTCCACTTGAAAAGGGATGATCTGTGTGGTTGGTAACGTTAGGGTGGTTTTTGGGTCTCTTTTGACTTGAATGATAGAAATCTGTCCAGTTCTCTTGTGTCGAGTTTTTTTTTAGCATGTAGCATTTAATTTTGGCTCAACTTTAAATTTTCAATCGAAGTGATTTTGTTTTCAAAATTAAAATATTAAGCAAAAAAAAAACAAAACAAAAGAATAATTACAAATTATAAACATTTCAAAATAGAGACTTTTATATTTCATTTACAGCAAATGCCTTATACTAGATCTTCATTCTTGTTACTGTTCCTTAATTTTAAAATCTGCAATTAACATATCCAGAGTTTTTTTTAAAAGGACCAATAAACTATTGTCTTTCATATGTTTATAGGACCTAATAAAAAAAACTCTAGATATTTATGGTTAATTTTGAACTTCAAAGCCCTACCAGATTTTGTCTATAAAGCTAAAATAATTGATATTTTCGTGTAGGTTTGCTGTATTTAGCCTTTCTTTCTAAAGAAAGGTATAGGTTTTACTTTATGGCTGGACGTCATTTCCATCTTCGTAAATATTACGATGCAGCATGAATTTTTATCGGAAAAATCGCCAAAAACTCACACTGCATCGATTTTCGACGCTTCGTCGACAAGTTGTCAAGTTGAGCTTCGAATACTGGCGCGAGAATGCTGGCACATATATTTTGTGGCCCGAGATATACTCGTTTTGTAGTAGCTTGTCTACCGATGTTTCCTACAACATGTAAGACATCGTAGCTTCTCGGTTTTTTTTACCTGTCCATTTTTGCATAACTGTCCATATTTATGCAAAAACTAGTGTGACATAGGACATTCATTCGGCTACAATTAATTTTTTTTCCGTGTGCTCCTTTAATCGCCTAAAAGTAGGCTTAATTTATTCGTGATTTCGTAAGTTTGAGTTCATTGAATTCCAATAGGAGCTTTCCAAGCTTTTCATCGTTTATATATTTTTCAAAGTTTTCAATGCTCGCTACGTCATGGCGCGCGCCAATAGAGGAAAAAAGCAAATCGCGACAAAATTTTGAGGCTCGGAATTTTGACAAGTATGATTTTTATAAAGTATTCGCCTCCTTTTCTCTCCCACAAAAAAACTGAGGACAAAGTAGCTGTCAAACAAGGCCAAACTGTTAAAGTCAATCACAAAATGAACTTTGAGTGATTTAAGTTCATTTCTGACGTCACGATTTTATCCTCTATGGCTTCTACCTAAGGTACTCGCGATTGAGTGTGTAGTGGTGCGGTTGTAAAATAAGCTATCTCTGACTCTCTCACTTGCGTAGAAGCTGAATGGCATGCTTCCCTGCACCGTGCAGCACACGCGGTTCACTTGTACCTCGGTTTTGCTTTGCGCCTGCTTTGTTCGGTTTCCACCATCTCGCCCGGAGAGAACCGACGAGCCGACGCGTGTCTTGGTGCGCTGGTACGATGAATCAAACTACCAACACACAAATGGGCTTGTACCGAAGCTAGAAAACCAAAACCACCGTATGCGTTGTCACTGGCGCATGGGATGCTTGCTATGCTCGCTTTTTCCTTAAAAGCTTGTTTGATTAAGAATATGTACGATTATGTATTGAACCTTGCACTGTAACTTGGATTTAGCCCGCACTTTTTTCTCGCACTTTTGACGACAAGAGTTCAATGAGCTAGGCAACCATGTTTTGTTTATTTAAATTTCCAGTCGCAGTTTCCACCAAAAAGAACTTTTAGCAATTTAAAAGTGCGATTGACAGGTGAAAACGGGCGAGCAACATCGGCTCGCTTTGATCGTTTTTGAGGAAAATTTAAGCAGTTTGACAAGTCGCAATAGTGCGAAGTCCAAGTTAGTGGGAAGTGCGCAATATATTCTTTTGGTGATAATTGCGTTTTTAATTTCTTTTGGAAACATATCATTTATAATACTTTGCTTTTATCATAAGGCTATCTTTTGTGCTGACGTTATAAATAAATAAAGTTGATGTTATGAATTGAAAGAAGTTCTACCATTGTTATATTCTTTAGTTAAAAAGGCTCTATCTCACCCCAGGTGGGATTAAATCGGGGTTTTTTTTATGATTATAGGAGACAAATTTGTGCTTTGTCTTCTTGATCTTTGCGATTTGGGATGTTGAGTTTTATTTTACAGGTTAGATTTGATGTTGAACAATACTTTTAAAAAAATTGAACCCTTTGAAATTTTTAGTCTAGTAAAATATTGTTAGAAATAATTAAAATATTGAAGTAAAGACCGTTTTTCAAAAATAGAGTATCCTATTCGCAATATTACGAACCTCTCAAACTTGAAAGTGCGGAAAAATCGACAAACACTTTGCTGGCGACACATGTTCCACTCTATCAACACACACCCACAAACAGAGGTGCTGGGTTTTGTTGGGTAGAATATGCGGGTGGTGTCGTTCACAAAGGATCAATTTTAACCCCTCCCCCCCCCTCTAAGGAATTTCTGTGTGGGTCCGAGAAAACGTTTGGAGCTGTTCTGGTGCTGTTTTTCTCGGAAAACAATAATATTGCCATTGATTTTAGATTATGATTAAGTGGTGGACCGTGTTCCAGAGACGAGTGCTGCATTGTCATATTTTATTTTACTTATTTTTTTTTGTGGGATTTTCCTGTGGAGAGCTTTGCAGATGTTTATAAAGTGCCGGTGAAGGTTAATCTACGGCAAGGACACACTTGAGTTTTGTTTGCTTTTGGTTGGTGATATTATGAGTGTATGTTTGGATAATAAAAGAGGAGATGTTTGCTGCTGGTGGGAAAGCTTCTTCTACAGCCTCTACTTGATTGGGATCCAGTTTGATAAATATTTGGGAATTTCTTGAATTAATTTTTGTTTAGTTTTTGAAATACATTTCTGAATTTTTTCAAGTTTTAAGCATAAGTCACATTTTTACTTAATAAAAATAAGATTTTTTTTTGATCAAATAATTGTATGAGTTCAAAATCATGAAATAAAATCGAAACACGTGTTTCTACAAATCAAACAGTTCCGGGAACCACAACCCCACCCCCTTGATTAACTGAAGTGGCCATCCAAGTGGACCCCGAATTGCAACCACTAGCTGGCACCTTCCTGAGGTTTGCGGTTTGTTTGATCAGCACTTTAGTCCGTCCTGTGTCAAGCAAAAATAAAAATCACCTTTGCATATTAATACTCTCTTTGTCATCACCGTCATGAATAATGACCATAATCTGGAGGCATGTCCTTATGCTCAAATGCAACAATGTCAACAAACACAGTTCTATTCAACAGTAGGAAGTTGATAGTTTGATCTGGACTGATTGGTTTGGTTGCCGTTTTTAACATTTTTATTTTCCTTTTATTAGAAAAATATTGATTGAGACGTGTCTAACAAAAAAAAAACAACATTGCATTGTTTGTGAAATTTCATGAAAACAAGTAAAACAGTGAAATTTGTTGAAATGTTGCCTTACCTGAACAAATTTAATTTATTTATAACAAGTGGGTATACAAGATTCTTGAATTTTACTTAGATGGGAGTAGTAAATTTCTTTCAACTATTAATAGTTTTATTTATTTGACATCAGCTCTCTTTACTTGAGAGAAATTTGTAAGATTTTCGTTAGATTGAACTGTGTCAAACCAGCAAAGTTCCACTGTAGTCATTTCGTGGCTGACCAATAATTGCTGATTAATGAGCCCGGTCCTAGATTTAGCATTCCACCCACGTGTACTCAAAACACACCCAAGCACGTGTTGTTTGTTTTCCCCTTAAAGTGATGAATGTCTTCCCAGCTCCCCAAAGTCCACTTTGTTCGATAAGGTGGCGAAATTTAATAAACGTTTTACTTCATTTTCCCCGAAATCTATATATGAATTATTGATGTGTGTGTGCGCGCGCGGACTGGACTCCCGGGACCGGCAATAGATCTTCGAACGGGACATTTTCCCGGGACAGCTTGATAATCCTTCCCCCGGTAAGACAGTCAACAGTGTATCGAAAGCGATTACCGAGCTATTAGAGCCAAACTGGACCGGACAATCGCCGAAAATAAAGAAATAGATCACCTTTTTTTTGCGGATGTCTTTGAGCATTCGAGAAAAAGGGAATTTATAGTCCTTTTGCTGGGTGATATATTTTTCCGCCGGGAATTCACCCTTAAGCATGCCGCAAAGGACACTGGCTGCATTTGCGGAGATGGACCTAAATATGTTTTATTCATTTGTACCTTTTTATGTGACTTTGATAAACCGCACCCTCGCTTTGACCAGCCAAAATTATGACAGATTTATTGCTTTTGATTGTCGCTGATTTATGGAAGGGATTTTTCTTTCAAAAATGCGAAATACTTTAAACTTCTAAAACGTGATTCCGCGCTATCTTTCTGCTTGAATCTATTTCGAATACTGCGCGTAAATCTAGCTTTTTTTTATTGGGAAAGCAAATTTGCTCAAATCAAGCGTAATAAATCTGTCCTTTTGTCACAACTGAATTGCAAAACCCTTTCGTCAAAATCACTCTCAAATAAGATAACGTACAAAAATTTAATTCAGAAAGCAATTTTGATCAAGAGTTTAAGCCTCGCCAAAAACGGGCTTGCATATCCTGACGACCCAGACAAAGAAGCCACCCGGTCTGTAATGGCACAGTTGGTGTGCTCCAAGGACGCTTTTTATGAGCCCTCGTTTCGAGCTTTTGCCTTGACTGCTGCGCCGGGATGCTATTTAGTGTAACGGAGTCGGGAGGGTGAATTGTAGATTGTGGGAGTCTCTTGTATTATTTTTTTTACAAAATGATTATTGTTTTTTTTCTGTCTTGTTTTGATCCCTGAGTAATTGAGAATAAAAACTTATTTGGTCGGGTCAGGAATAAAAATATTTGAACATTTTGAAAAATTCTTCATACATACAATACATAAAAAAATTACAGTTAAGGATTTAATAGGATTTAATAGGAATAGGATAGGATAAAAAAACCAAAATACTTCAGAATTAAGAAAAAAAATCAAAAAAACTTAATTTTAAGAATTTCAAGAATTTTAAGAATTATAAGAATTATAAGAATAATACGAATCATACGAATTGTAAGAATTTTAAGAATTTTATGAATTTTATGAATTTTAAGAATTTTAAGAATTATAAGAATTATAAGAATAATACGAATCATACGAATTTCAAGAATTTTAAGAATTTTAAGAATTTTAAGAATTTTAAGAATTTTAAGAATTTTAAGAATTTTAAGAATTTTAAGAATTTTAAGAATTTTAAGAATTTTAAGAATTTTAAGAATTTTAAGAATTTAAAAAATTTTAAGAATTTTAAGAATTTTAAGTATTTTAAAATTTTAAAATTTTAAAATTTTAAGAATTTTAAGAATTTTAAAATTTTAAGAATTTTAAAATTTTAAGAATTTAAAATTTAAAGAATTTAAAGAATTTTAAGAATTTTAAGAATTTTAAGAATTTTAAAATTTTAAAATTTTAAGAATTTTAAGAATTTTAAAATTTAAAGAATTTTAAAATTTTAAGAATTTTAAAATTTTAAAATTTTAAGAATTTTAAAATTTTAAGAATTTTAAAATTTTAAAATTTTAAGAATTTTAAAATTTTAAGTATTTTAAGAATTTTAAAATTTTAAAATTTTAAGAATTTTAAGAATTTTATGAATTTTAAAATTTTAAAATTTTAAGGATTTTAAAATTTTAAGAATTTTAAAATTTTAAGAATTTTAAGAATTTTAGAATTTTAAGAATTTTAAGAATTTTAAGAATTTTAAGAATTTTAAGAATTTTAAGAATTTTAAAATTTTAAAATTTTAAGAATTTTAAAATTTTAAGAATTTTAAGAATTTTAAAATTTTAAAATTTTAAGAATTTTAAGAATTTTAAGAATTTTAAGAATTTTAAAATTTTAAAATTTTAAAATTTTAAAATTTTAAAATTTTAAATTTTAAGAATTTTGAGAATTTTAAGAATTTTAAAATTTTAAAATTTTAAAATTTTAAGAATTTTAAAATTTTAAAATTATAAAATTTGAAGAATTTTAAAATTTTAAAATTTTAAAATTTTAAGAATTTTAAGAATTTTAAAATTTTAAGAATTTTAAAATTTTAAAATTTTAAGAATTTTAAGAATTTTAAAATTTTAAAATTTTAAAATTTTAAGAATTTTAAGAATTTTAAGAATTTTAAGAATTTTAAGAATTTTAAGAATTTTAAGAATTTTAAGAATTTTAAGAATTTTATGAATTTTAAGAATTTTAAGAATTTTAAGAATTTTAAGAATTTTAAGAATTTTAAGAATTTTAAGAATTTTAAGAATTTTAAGAATTTTAAAATTTTAAAATTATAAAATTTTAAGAATTTTAAGAATTTTAAGAATTTTAAGAATTTTAAGAATTTTAAGAATTTTAAGAATTTTAAGAATTTTAAGAATTTTAAGAATTTTAAGAATTTTAAGAATTTTAAGAATTTTAAGTATTTTTGAAATACCTTGTTGAAATATTCACATGATTTTATGTTTTTTTGTTCAAGTGTTGTCAAACAACCCCACTTATTCAAGGTTGCGAGGTGGGCGAGACTGACTGCTGTGGTGCATATGCTGATAAGGACGTGCTGTAGCTTTTGCGAGGAGAAAAGCGACCCAAAAAAGTTAACTGGAGAGCTTTTATGCTTCACCCTGAATTGGATGCATTTTGTTGATGTTTTCTCAGGGTTGGTGGGGGGAGGATTGTGGGCGGGCATGCTATGAATAATGAATGCCATATTTACATAATTTCTATGGGAGGAAACGCAACTGAACGAGATGAGAAAGGAATTATGATTTTTGTTGAGTGGAAATTAACTGTATTGATGTATTGAAGTAATTATAAATATCACAAACATTCTAAAATTGTTGGAATTATACTCTATGACATCCCCTAGTCAAAAAATTACATTGAATGTCTGAAGTTCCTCTGCCACAACCACAATTGACCCTCGTCGAAGCGTGAAATTTTTCCTTAACTTTTGTCCGTTCGATGTCATCGATCCCTGTTAAAGGAACACTCTACTTGAACAGCAAAACTGTACCTTTTCCGAAGGGGAACACCCGGCCCAAAATTATATAGAGCAAGTCGGTCCCTGTTCAGGAAAGAGGGTAGTCCCTCATCTCATCGAACACCCCGAAGTGATAATGATATGTAGATTAATAAATATAAATTTTGTTTTATCTACTGCGACTAATCGGAAAATTGTAATTTATTGATTTCCAGGCTGCGTTTGATCCTGCATTTCGGTATTGATTGACGCCGGACGCCGGATTGATGGGTAGCAGATTTTTGACGCGGTTTGATATGTTAATTTGGCCACGGTCCTTCGTGAGGGGTGCGCGCCGTTGTCCCGGCGACCTGCCCGACGTTTATGGTAACAGATGGTCCGCAATCCTAATTCGTAACGTTTTCGACAGTTTCACGTGCATAAATATGAAATTTCGGGCGAGTAATTTGTATTAATTGCAGCTCAAAAGTGCACACATGTCCTTCTCCAAACTTCCGCTGTCATCGTGAATAATTGGCCGGTGACTCGCGAAAATTTGGCGTCAACTTAAGTCACACACACGAAATTAACCTCACTTTTCCAGTGGATTTTGGGTCTGGCCAAACAAGTGTCGCATGACTGGACGGATCCCGGAGTATGGTCTGGTGGATTAAGTCGTGC